>NW_024070191.1:6516488-6694955 GCF_014754425.2 Oryx dammah
CTTACCGTACCACTACCCGCTATATGATTTTGGGCAAGGATGGCCTGTCTTACCGTACCACTACCCGCTATATGATTTTGGGCAAGGATGGCCTGTCTCAATTTCCTCAAAAACAAAATGAACGTATTAACACTTGCCCTGTTGTCTTCTGACTGCACCAAGTGCCAGATACTGTGCTAAATATTTTACGTACGTCATCTCATTTTATCCCTCCAACATCTTCATAAGATAAGGCCTTCATCAGTTGAAGCCATTTAGTAGGTGATGAAAGCAGATGAAAAAGTTCTTCCAAAAATACAAAATACTGTACAGAAATAGTGTAATTATAACCATTGTTGAAAAATAAATAGAACCATTGTTAGTAAAGTGTGCTGTATGAAAAATATTAGCGCTAGAGTGATATAGAAATTGCAAGTTGATAGCACATTCGTCTACCTGATACAACTCAGAAAAGCAATGCTAAACATTTAGGGACTATTATATGCCAGTCACAGTTCTTAGCATTTGGGGCCATACTTTAGCTCAAGAATCTTCAAAATAACCCCCCAAGCATGCACTGATGTTATCCCCATTTTACAGATGTGGAAACAGAGGGAGAGAAAGAACTTGCCCCAGGGAACAATGCAAATGGCAGAGCTGGGCAAAGAGACCAGGCAGTCTGGTTTCTGAACCTGTGCTCTTAATTCTAGCACTAAACCACTCCTGTGAAGCAGGCTCCAGTGGATGCAAACCAAATAGCTGTTTATTCCCTAGGCTTCGGGAACAAATGGCAGGATTACTTTTCCTCACGTAGATGGCTTTCGGCCATTCTCTGGGCTCAGTGAGGTCAGCGCGGTGCCCTGGCTGGGCCAGGCTTAGCAGTCAGTTTCCAAGGGCAGCTCTGCCTGCTCTGCACATCCTCTGTGACCTCTTTATGGTTCTGCTTCTCATTTGTAAACTGAGAAACAGAAAGTCTATTCATGGGGGATTTTGCAGGATCCAGTGCATTCAGCACAAATCTTGGCACAGGTGCGGCTGGCTCTCAGTACACATGAGACTCCCTCCTTCCTCGAATGTGACATCAGTTCAAATAATTAACTCTCCCATAAACTACTTAGAAAAGAAGAGAGAAAGACCTTGGGTCATGAAGTGTTAGGTTTGAAATGAACTATTACTGTTTTGAGTCATAAGGTAATCCACTTGGCAAAAACAATTTTATCCTGACTATCTACAAATAGGAATTTTTTTTCTTCCTAAAACAGTGTGTAAAGATTTTCTCAGGGGTCAGTAGATTCCTTTTGATAGACTGGGGGACTACTCTGGTTCAGTAATCCCTGGGTCAATTCTAGACTTGCCCAGGTCATGCTGCTGCTGCTGCTGCTAAGTCGCTTCAGTCGTGTCTGACTCTGTACGACCCCAGAGACGGCAGCCCACCAGGATTCCCCGTCCCTGGGATTCTCCAGGCAAGAACACTGGAGTGGGTTGCCATTTCCTTCTCCAATGCATGAAAGTGAAAAGTGAAAGTGAAGTCGCTCAGTCGTGTCTGACTGCCCAGGTCATAGGTCTGCCTAAACCAACTGACCACAAAGCAGAACCGTCTCAGAACTGTTATCAGGGACAGTGGGAAGCATGGTATTAGCCTCCTGCTCATAAACTATGTTGAAGTAACAGAGAACATGTGACTTTTCATACTATAAACTGTCCAAAGCTTAGTAAAGGGCATAATTTTGTCAAAACCTCATTTTAAAACCTTAAGATTTCCTAAAGTAGAAAAGACTAGGCCAGTGACAATCTTACTATGTTGTTTCAAGACAACAGTTATTCTCTGCAAAGTGGTTCTACTGTTCACAGACCAAATAAAATCCAACAATGGTCATGGCAATAATAATAATGAATGCTCAGATGGGCCCTTTTGCTGTGCCAGGCGCTTCTACGAACAGGATATGTATTTCCCCCATTTAATCTTCATAATAATTCTATGAGATAGGTAACATTATTATTCCCACCTTGTAGATATCAAAACTGAGGCACAGAGCGGCAGAGTTGAGAGTCGAATCAGGCAGTCTGTCTGCAGGGGCCACACCTGTCCGTCCATTTCAAAGAAATGTGTGCACATAAAACAAAGCGCTCTTCTTATGGCTGTCATCAAGGCATGCCACCTGATAGCTCAGCTGGTAAAGAATCCGCCTGCAACGCAAGAGACCTGGGTTCGATCCCTGGGTTGGGAAGATCCCCTGGAGAAGGAAATGGCAACCCACTCCAGTGTTCTGGCCCGGAGAATTCAGGACTATATAGTCCCTGGGGTCACAAAGATCAGACACAACTGAGCGACTTCTTCACTTTCGCTTACCACATCCCTCATCCAGCTCATAAAGGGATCTTCAGTCCCTCGTGTTTATATCTTCCTAGCCAACCGAAATCTTTTGTGGAGTAAGTCAAGGCAGGCTCATGAACACATGTAAGTATTTATGCTGCTGCGCTTCACGTTGTTCCCAGTGGAGAATCGAAAGCGTACTACTTTCCCGTTTAACAACTAAGGAGACTAAGGGACAGAGAGACGAGAAGCAGGGCGCTGCGCTGGCGGCCCGAGGCCCCCCGGAGCCGAGATTCGCGGAGCCCCGCGGCCTTGTCTCGCTGGGCGCCAGCCGCCATCACGGCGAGCGGCCGGCACCGCAGAAACAGAGGCCCGCCGACTCTTGGAGCCGGGCGCGTTCTGACGACTCCGCCGAGAGAGGAGTGCTAAGATCTACTCCAACGCTTCAGGTCTTTCATCTGAAAATGGTGGCTTGGCTTTCACACGGCAAAGCGAAGAACCTCCTACAGAAGGTCCCCAAGGCCCCAGCCCGCCGACCTGGGCGAGGGGCAAGGACACAAGGCTCCCCGGGCCCCTGGGACAGAGCTGTTCAGCTGCTTTTCGCGAGTTTTGTTTTATTCTTGGCTTGCTTGTTCACTCGGGTGACTACAAAAAGCTTTCCAAAGCGAGACACGGGCCGACTGCCAGTTCCCCCCTCAGGGAGGCAGCGCGGGGGGTGTTCTCAGGGCAGGGCTGCACCTCCGACCTCCCCGGGTTGTTTCCCCTGAACGCTGGAGTAAAGTCACCGTGCTGGTGTGTGGGTACAGCGGCTCTGTTACACCTCTAAGCCTGAACGGAATGGACTAAGCTATCACATTCTCACCTGTGCACTTTTCCCTTACAAGAGTTTAAAAGAAAAAAAAGAAAAGAAAACCAACATTCTTTATAAGCCGACAGTGACAAGAGCTGCGAGAGCCTGACTCACAAAAAATAATAATTACAGTAAATATTAGAACCATGACCGTCTCTACTATAATAAAACAAGGCATGGCCCTACCGTTTGTTGAAGCTCTCATGACTTTTTTGCATCATACATCTGCCCCAAGAGAGGGAAGAATAAGAAGCATGAAGGTCATTTGGCTGATGACTTGTCAGTTTAATGCTTTTCGTACCTGAACCCTCCAAACTGGATGGGAAGCCCCCTGACTGGACCTCACTCGCCTGCTCTCTCCTCTGTTCTAGCACTTTCTGCAGCACTCTGTTCCTCCTTGGCTTTGCTTGTCTCTCCTGGTCTGCATGCCCTCACCACAGGATCCCACCACATGTCCACGTGCTACTGTTGAGAAGAGGGTGTTGTAAACTGTATCTTGTTTTCCTGAGTGCTTATGACAAATTGCCAATCCCTGGGAGCTCAGGAAAGCCCACCATGATTACACTGCCCAGATTCCTTTATCCTGGAAAAGCACTGCTATCATATTTCTCCTTAGGAACATATGACTACATAAATAGCACATGAGCCTATGGTTGACGAGAATCCATTTAAGTGATTAGGAAGCACAAATTTCATCATATGATAGAAGAAGAGAAAGAAACTGAGGAAGGGGGAGGTGAAATAACTTGCCAAGATCACACAGATAGTTAGGAGTAAATTCAACCTCAACATATCTCTCTGTAGTAATGAATTCTCCAGGGAAGTGGCTGCTGACTCATGAAAGAAAATGGAGGTCTAGTAGGAACTGGATAAATAACATTAAATAACATAAATAGCAGTGACACGTTCTGTTCATGTTCCTCATTTTTTTCCTACATAAACTGTACTTATACAACTAACAATAATGTGAGCGTGATATTCATTTTAAATGCTTGATATAGGAGCTGGATTCTGCTTTTTTTAAAAATTTTTATTTAATTTTAACTGAAGGATAATTACCAAATTTTGTTGTTTTCTCTCAAACCTCAACATGAATCAGCAGTAGGTATACATATATCTCCTCCCTCTTGAACCTCCCTCTCTGGATTCTGCTTTTTTGTTTTCTTTCTTTTTTTTTTTTTAAAGAAAATCCTGGTGTATATCTCATGTACACCCCTGGAAAATCTAACACTGCCCTACTCCCAGGTTTTTAAGAAATCTTATTGGGGAAAACACTGAAAGTTGGTCAAGATTGGTGTTTTTATTTAAAGCATAAAGATGCTTGCCCCAAACCAACTTGAAATGATAGGGAATCCATAAAGGGAAAGCACTGCAGATAAAGCTACTTGAAAATCTTATTTCCATGACAACAGAAACAGCATTAAAGGGCCAGTACACCTCTGCACTGCTTTGTTGCCAACATATTCAATCATTTGACACATTTTCAAGAAAAGAAATAACCTTTCACATATATGCTGAATTATAACTATGTATGAACATATAACAGTGTTAGCCCTTTTTAAGAACAGAGATAAAGAGCTGATATCCTTGACGGTTACATATAGACTAGCAGGTTCCCCACTGGTGCTGGAAAATGTAGAAATAAAATGCAAGCTATAAACTAACATTGCATACCAAATGAGTTCTTTAGTTTCCATATTTGTCATTAAATTTATTGCTTTTAAAAAATCCAGTTAATCTATATTGTCTTATAACACAGAGTGTGGTTGCTCATGAATATATAAGTAGCCAAAATAAATTTTCATTCAGGAAAAAATATTATTTTATAATATGAGACATACATGGTCATTTCTACTCAGTTTTTCTGAAACATGAATTTAGTTCTTTTTGGTTTTGCATATATGAAACATTTGAGAAAATTATGGGAAAATAGCTTTGTTTCTCTAATGTAATAACAATATTTTGTACAGAACTCCTTTTTAAGATAATGTTTCCAAGACTTCCTAAATTTAAAGATTCTCCAAAGGGAAATTTAGCGTTAAATTATGTAAAGTAATTTTGAATCTGCAATTTAAAATTATATGTATATTGGATTATAGATTTTAAAGGCATTGTGTGATTTAATTTGGTCTTCACAGAAACTCCCAGTGTAAAATAGAAAGGTTGGATACCATTATCAACTTATTTTTCATTGACTCGGTATTTGATACTCACAAGTATTACATGCTAAGTGGCCATAAGAAGAATAAACATAATTCTATATATTTCTATGCTAAGCTTTTTCTTTTCTATGATGCTACACTCCACACTTAATTTAAAAGACTAAAACTGTCATCATAGTTCAATTTAGTCATACTTTAGTAAGAATGAGTTAATAGTTTTATACAAAAAAGAGAACATTCTTAATCTCCAATATTTGCTAACTTAATAAGAATGCAAATTACTTAGCAACTGATGCAAAATGTGTCTTTGATTTGAGGTTTATCATAATTATTAACTATGCGCCCATTCTTTATACCATCCTGTAGATACAGATGATAGAGAGATCTCAATCTTCAAGTAGGAAAGCTTTCCATCTCTAACTCTACAAAGTAAACAGGTCAATCTCTCTACACCCGTGAATTCCAGGAAAATTATTTATGTGCCAAAAATCAAATGCAAAATTCCCAAGGTGAAAGTCATGTAAAAAAATATAAAGCATGAAGATTATTTCACCTAAAAGTAGAGAAGAATTGACCAATGAGAAGTTTATTAATAGTTTCTCCACGTGTCTTTCCTTTCCACATTCTTTTATTTCCTGCCACAGAAAGTTCTGGAGCTGACCTGGAACCCTACTGAGCAGAGCGCCCCCCCCACCCCCACCCCCAGAGCATGACACAATGACTTGGAAGGCCCACTGGATTGGACCATTTCATTTGTAATCCTAATTCTGCCACTGAAATGCTGAGTGATTCTCACGAAACTACTTAAAACTATTGAGTCTGTTTCAACACACACTTACTCAGTGCTTTTGCAGATCCTGCTCTCAAAAAGTTGGAAGCCAGGCCCACTTCATGGATGGGCAGCTGTGGGGCCACACAGGACCCTGAGCTAAGAAGAGCCAGTACTTGGTTCAGTGATCTGTTGTCACTGGTTAGAAATTGTTTCTTTTTAAATGTAAACTTTTTATTTGGACATGATTGTAGATTCCTATACAGCTGTAAGAAATAACATGTAAAGGTCTTGAGTATTAACTACTTTCTCCCAATGGGAAACATCTTGCAAAAATACAGAACAAATTCCAGAGGGGCATGATGTATTTCTGGAGAAAAGGGAAAAAGCCAAAGCTTATTTTTATTTTTGATGTTGTAAATAAAAAATGAGAAGATTAATGCATAAAAGTCGGATCTCCAGTCTCAAAAGATCCTGCCTACCTGGATCAGACAACTGTGCCTTATCTTATCATAGGAACTTGCTGTGGTTGCAAAGGATGACCACCAAATCCCACTGAATTTTCCAGCATCATTTTACAAAGCTTCATTTTGAGCTCAAAAGCAAATGATATTCTTGGAATACTTTTGTTGCCAATATACACTGTATAAATAAGAGCCAGAAATCAGTGAATTGCCCTTTGTTGGCTTAAAGCAGACTAGAATATATAGAAAAAAGATACAGCAGATAATTACCATACCAAAATAGCAAGGCAGTAGGAGGCATTAGTTGGCCTAATAGGGGAAAAGGAAGAGAATACTCCACTCAATACATAATCGAAAAAACGAACTCAAGAATACTTCACTGGAATACAGATTTTCATTCAAAACTATCCACTGGATGATGACCTGCCTTTCTTTTTTTTATTTTTATTTTTAGTATAATTGCTTTACAATGCTGTGTTAGTTTCTGCAGTACAACGAAGTAAATCAGCTATGCGTGCCAAGTCACTTCAGTTGTGTCCGACTCTTTGTGACCCCGTGGACTGTAGCCCGCTAGGCTCCTCTGTCCATGGGATTCTCCAGGCAAGAATATTGGAGTGGGTTGCCATGCCCTCCTCCAGGGGATCTTCCCAACCCAGGGATCAAACCCAGGTCTCCCACATGGCAGGCAGATTCTCTACCACTGGGCCACCAAGAAGCCATATACCCCCTCCCTCTTGGGTCTTCCTCACATCTCCCAGATCTTCCCCCTGTAGGTCATCACAAAGCACTGAGCTGAGCTCCTGTGTTATCCTGCAGCTTCCCACTGGCTACCTATTTCACACGTGGTACTGTGTGATGTCAATCCTAATCTCCCAGTTCATCCCACCCTCTCCCTCCCCACCCCTGTGAACACACGTCTGTTCTCCATGTCTGCGACACTCCTTTCTTTTGATCTACAAACAGGGTTTCTACATATACATATGTAAGTCCATTAAGGCAAACTCCTTTCCTGAAGAAACTCACAGCACGTTTTCTAACCAAGGACAGCATTCTGCAAATGAAATAATAAATTCTTTCATTCTCTCAAGATCATATCTTCATTTCCCTCTGCTACCCCTTCAATTCCTAGCTTTTTTTAGTTGTTTGTTGGCAAGAAAGTTCACATCTCTTCCTCTTGAATAGTTGTCAAAACACCAAGGCTGTCATCCACCGACTCTCTGCAGCCCCGTGCTGAAACAGTGTTTTCTCGAACATTTGCAGTTGTGTATAATGTTGATGACAGCTTGTTTTGTAGTTGTCTTGCCTTCCTAGCTTCAAAGGCAGCAGCCGCTAGTGCAAAGAAAAGCCTTTTCTCACACGGATACACTTCGGTTTTTTACCTCTGAAAATTCAACGAGTTAAAACTATGCCTAAGTGCCTTTTAGGACCCATTAGATGAGTTCTTAACAGGGGGGTCTTAAATCTTCCTTCTCATTTTATACTGAAGTTCTAAAACTAACTATCTTACAAACTTTAAAATCAAATCTGTTGGAGATTAAGAGGCAAACTAAAGTCATGCTTAGGACCTCTACTGGTCTACCTGACAACACGTTACAGCTTAGAGACTAGAGCCAGACAAAATGTGTATCAAATTCTAGGGCTACCTTGCACTAGCTGTGGTATTTTTGGAAACATCCTATCTTAGCTTCAATTTCCTTACATGTAAAATGAGAATATTAATAATTTACCTGCCAAAGAGGAATGTTCCGAAAATTTCAAGAGCTAATATACATAAGATTTTTGGCAATGCGTTTCTAGTTCACAGCAATAAATACTGTTATTTATTAACTAATAAACATAAAACTTGTATATTGCTATTGTTTTTGCTATTGCTGTAATTATTAAGCAAAGGAGATATTACAATAATTTTAGAGAAAGTAAAGAAACTAGTATGAAAATAAATATATACAATTTAGATTCATATTAGGAAAAGTGACAAACCACTCGATTTTAATTTTGGAGTTTTTGTTATTCAACTGATAAAATTAAATGGTATGAGATATTGTTCTATGTATAGAATTCATTCACTTCAAAATTGGTAATTTTATGAGTATTTATAGTATCATAGAATAAAGAATTTTGCTATTCAGAGGTAAGCTCTGACAAAGTTAGTAGGGAAACACGATAGAGACAGTGCGTCACACATTCGTGTGAAGCTCGGTTCTTCAGGCTCCCTGCAGCTGATTGGGACCTTGTGACTGATTATGGCCAAGTCCATCCTAAAGGAGATCAGTCCTGGGTGTTCATTGGAAGGACTGATTTTGAAGCTGAAACTCCAATACTTTGGCCACCTGATGCGAAGAACTGGCTCATTTGAAAAGACTGTGATGTTGGGAAAGATTGAAGACGGGAGGAGAAGGGGATGACAGAGGATGAAATGGTTGGATGGCATCACCGACTCAATGGACATGAGTTTGGTTAGACTCCGGGAGCTGGTGATGGACAGGAAGGCCTGACGTGCTACAGTCCATGGGGTCGAAAGAGTCAGACACGACTGAGGGACTGAACTGAACTGAAGTGAACTGGACTATGACTGAACCTACACATGTCACTTTTAAGCAGAAGCCTAGACAACAGATTTAAGAAACAGAAAAGTACTTCTACTTTTTTGATTAATGCACTATTTGGCCCCATGCCCTGAGTCACAATGTGAAAATGAGTTACCCTGATGATCCACACTGGATCTATGCCATTCACAAAAAATAATCCACTGATGTGTTAAACCACTAAGATTTGCAAATTAATTTGTTATCGCAGCATGATCTAGCGTGCGCTGATTAACACTGGAATGGTTTCACTGACAAAGAGCTGAAAACAATAGCTGCATGGCATTAAGATTGACCCTTGATAACTGTCTTTATCTTTAATATTTGCCAATTTTATAACCTTTCCTTCACTTAACAAACAGAGACCGGAATTTAGACATAAGCACTTGTCCTACCCAAAGTAAGTAATTGTCTGGTAAAAAAGAGAAGATACATACATTTGTAATAAAGCATAGAATCATAGTGACATAAGCTCAGATAAAGTCTTAAATGAATTCTGAGAAAAGAAATACAAGTCCTACTAGAAGATTTCTGGGAAGAGATGCTGAATGGTTTACGTCTGAAAGAATGGGATGCATTCGAACATGTGTGGGTGAGCAAAATATGGGAAGAACAGTGAGTAGCATTCCAGTATGAGGGACCAGCAGAGAGAGGGACTGGTTGAGTGTGGAAGGCATGAAGGATGCAGGCAAATAAACCAATAAAAATTACCATCTCCCCTCATGTACTTCTGGGAAAAAGAAGAGGTAATCTAAATTGCTATTGAAGTAAACAGCTGAAGATACAGATGGGAAATTTATTCAGTGAGAAAGAAGACAACCTTGAAGGATCCTAATCAGGAGGTGAGTATGATCCTATAATCTAAGAATCTTATGCTGCAAAAGGGATGGAAAAGAAACATGACTACTATAGGAAGTTTAGTTTATTATCAATATTATTATATTAATATTCTGTATGGGACACAATAAGAAACTAAGGAAAATGGCAAGGGGCTAACACATAAAATTCAGATGAGATGATGAACTGAAACACTGTTTAGGAATGCAGATTCAAAAAGTTCAGGAAAACAAAAATATGAGTATAAGGGTAATGGGACCAGAAGATAAAGAGATGTGAATCATTAAGGACTGTAAATAGAATAAAAAATTTAGACATGATAGAAGAGAAACAAATATGAGATGAGGCAGATTTTGGATATGCTAGCTTTGATATGCTAATAGCACTCAGCACTCATATGAATATATATGCTGCTGCTAAGTCACTTCAGTTGTGTCCAACTCTGTGCGATCCCATAGACGGCAGCCTACCAAGCTCCCCTGTCCCTGGGATTCTCCAGGCAAGAACACTGGAGTGGGTTGCCATTTCTTTCTCCAATGCATGAAAGTGAAAAGTGAAAGTGAAGTCGCTCAGTCGTGTCCGACCCTCAGCGACCCCATGGACTGCAACCTTCCCGGCTCCTCTGTCCATGGGATTTTCCAGGCAAGAGTACTGGAGTGGGGTGCCATTGCCTTCTCCGGTAAATATATATATATATATACATATACATATACAAAAACCAGTATCTCCTAACATATACAGACATATATCACATATATATATACATATGTGGTGTTGGAAAAGACTCTTGAGAGTCCCCTGGACTGCAAGGAGATCCATTCAGTCCATCCTAAAGGAAATCAGTCCTGAATATTAATTGGAAGGACTGATGTTGAAACTGAAACTCCAACACTATGGCCACCTGATGCGACGACTTGACTCATTCGAAAAGACCCTGATGCTGGGAAAGATTGAAGGCGGGAGAAGGGGACGACAAAGGATGAGATGGTTGGATGGCATCACCAACTCAATGTACATGAGTTTGGATAAACTCCGGGAGTTGGTTATGGACAGGGAGGCCTGGCATACTGCAGTTCATGGGGTCTCAAAGAATTGGACACGACTAAGTGACTGAGCTGAACTGAACCTACGTACATAGTTCCTCTTTCTCTTCGTATTTTTCTCTCAACAATTATTCTTACTAGAAATATCCCTCCCAGGATGCAGCCCATTTCCTCCTTTTTTCTGCCCCTGTGCTTTCTAGAAGCTGAACTCTCCAACCTAAAACACAAATACTCTTCATGTGCCATGAGAAGAAGTACTCTTCAGGTTACACTGAAGAGGGATGAGCACCCAGTCCTCCACCCGGCGTAAAACATGATCATGGATATGGCAGTTTTGGAGGAGGAGGAAACATGAGACCCTCCATTCAGATGGACAGTTTTTTTGCAACCACAGGTGGCTAAAGGTGCAAACAAGGTCCAGTTTATACACTACAGATATTTCATTCACATTTAAGGTCTTATTTGGGTTTAATCATGAATATACACAATATTCTGCCCTGTGTTATCATCTTTCCTCTATTATCCTTTTGGATCAGTTCAGTCGCTCAGTTGTGTCTGACTCTTTGTGACCCCATGAACTGCAGCAGGCCAGGCCTCCCTACCCATCCCCAACTCCCGGAGTTTACCCAAACTCAGGTCCATTGAGTCGGTGATGCCATCTAACCCTTTTATCATCTGTTGTCCCTTTCTCCTCCTGCCCTCAATCTTTCCCAGCATCAGGGTCTTTTCAAATGTGTCAGCTCTTCATATCAGGTGGGCAAAGTACTAGAGTTTCAGCTTCAGCATCAGTCCTTCCAATGAACACCCAGGACTGATTTCCTTTAGGATGGACTAGTTGGATCTCCTTGCAGTCCAAGGGACTCTCAAGAGTCTTCTCCAACAACCACAGATTAAAAGCATCAATTCTTCTGCACTCAGCTCTCTTTATAGTCCAACCCTCACATCCATACATGACCACTGGGAAAACCATAGCCTTGACTAGACAGACCTTTGTTGACAAAGTAATGTCTCTATTTTTTAATATGCTGTCTAGGTTGGCCATAACTTCTTCCAAGGAGTAAGCGTCTTTTAATTTCATGATTGCAGTCACCATCTGCAGTGATTTTGGAGCCCAGAAAATAAAGTCAGCCACTGTTTCCATTGTTTCCCTATCTATTTGCTACGAAGTGATGAGACCGGATGCCATGATCTTAGTTTTCTGAATAATGAGCTTTAAGTCAACATTTTCACTCTCCTCTTTCACTTCCATCAAGAGGCTCTTTAGTTCTTCTTCATTTTCTGCCATAAGGGTGATGTCATCTGCATATCTGAGGTTATTGATATTTCTCCCGGCAATCTTGATTCCCGCTTGTGCTTCTTCCAGCCCAGCGTTTCTCATGATGTACTCTGCATATAACTTCAATAAGCAAGGTGACAATATACAGCCTTGAGGTCCTCCTTTTCCTATTTGGAACCAGTCTGTTGTTCCATGTCCAGTTCTAACTGTTGCTCCCTGACCTGCATATAGGTTTCTCAAGAAGCAGGTCAGGTGGTCTGGTATTCCCATCTCTTTCAGAATTTTCCACAGTTTATTGTGATCCACACAGTCAAAAGCTTTGGCATAGTCAATAAAACAGAAATAGATATTTTTCTGGAACTCTCTTGCTTTTTCGATGACCCAGTGAATGTTGGCAATTTGATCTCTGGTTCTGCTGCCTTTTCTAAAACGAGCTTAAACATCTGGAAGTTCACGGTTCACGTATTGCTGAAGCCTGGCTTGGAGAATTTTGAGCATTACTTTACTAGCGTGTGCTGCTGCTGCTAAGTCGCTTCAGTCGTGTCTCACTCTGTGTAACCCCACAGATGGCAGCCTACCAGGCTCCACCATCCCTGGGATTCTCCAGGCGAGAACACTGGAGTGGGTTGCCATTTCCTTCTCCAATGCAAACTAGCGTGTGAGATGAGTGCAACTGTGTGGTAGTTTGAGCATTCTTTGGCATTGCCTTTCTTTGGGAAATCCTTTAGCTTTCAGTAAAATCTGTTTCATGCCAAGGACATGTGTCAGCAATGCCTTGAGCAGAAAGAGGGCAGTGGCCACACACAGGGTACAGCCATGGGAGGCAGAGGGGGGCAGCCTCAGGAAGTGACTGGGTATGAACAGATCAGTCAGAGCAGGAATTTAAAATAAGAAACAAGGATGCCAAGGGAACCCAGGTCTCAGGAGAGGGTGTTGACCTGCCTACAGTAATTGGAATGGGACCTGCAGTCATCTTATTAGAAGTTAAATAAAGGGATGAGATTAGAAGGTAAAATCAATACTCCTAGCATTTGGTACTATTCCTGGGACATAACAGATAATCAGTTTATCAGGAATAAACATACAAATAGGTAGAAATGCAGGAGAACCTGAAGGAGCAAATAGCGAGCAAAAAGATAATGGAAAAAAAGATACTTTTTGGAAGACCTATACCATCAAAATGTACTAGTAAGACAAGAGATGGACAAGGAAGAAGGGACGGTTGTAAAGGCAGGCGGACCTCTAAGAAGCAACGGCACAGAGGCTAGTACAGTGAGACCACATATAGACTGGCTTTTAAAAATTTAAGTGTTCTTTCGGGACACAGACTCATCTTCATTTCTTCTCTAATTTGCACTGTATTAGAGTCAGACGCGACTGAGCGACTGAACTGAACCGAGAGATGACAAAGAAAAATGGAAACATTCCCTTCCTTGTGTCCTGTCAGAGCTTCATCCCTAACCCTCCACTCTGAAAGCTCTTAGAGTTCATATTAATAATCTTTCTGTTCCTGAATTCAAAAATCCACTTAGCCTTAAAAAAAAAAAAAAAACTTAAGGAATGGAGTGTGGAAAATAATTTCAGAGCACTAATTATATAACATTCAAGTTTCTCTCCTACTTGTTTAATATTCTGTTGCCTTTGACATATAAAAAGGAAAGCCTTTTTTTTTTTTTTTTTGCTCTCAGAAAAAAAGCAAGAAGGGAAAAAAGCCTTGAAGCGTTAATGAAAATTCAGAAATACTAATCAAATAAAATATTTCACAGTCTTAGAGCAAGGTGAACATCAGGAAAAGATATGCAGCCTGTTTCAAACAAGGAATACATTATGTAAGACCTAGCAAAGAGTCTGGATCAACACTCAGTAAACACTGTTTTCCTTTTGTTAACATTGTACCCAAATGGGCCATCCAAGTACAGCTGCCATTATATTTCTTCTCAGGCCTAACAACCACTTCTCCACAGTACACGAATCCTACAAAAGTCAGCTTATAGAAAACCACAGAGATAACTGAGCATTACTGTTAGCTTGCATTACTTTTCCTTTCTCTCCTCTTTTTAAAAATTTCATTGAAAGATAATTGATTTATAATGTGTTAATTTCTGCTGCAAAGCAAAGTGCCTCAATTATACATTCATATCCATTCTTTTTCGCTCTCTTTTCCATTGTGGCTTATCACAGGATACTGAATATAGTTCCTTGTGCTATATAGTAGGACCACATCATTTTTCCATTCTCTATAAGCTTGCCTTATGTTTCCCCATGATTCATAATTTAAGGGAAAAAATTCAAACCATTTGGGTACAAAGAGATTAAAGCACTTGAAGACTAATTTACCACTTTTCATCCTTCATAACAAATACATTTTTACAATCATTGCTTCAGCTCAACTCTTGAATATGACTGAAACGAGGCTTTGGGAGCATTATATCAAAAAGGATTACTTAATAAAAAAAAAAAAAAACTGGAGCTAAGTTTTCAAGAAAGTATTAACAAAAGAAGCTTTTCTTCTTTCCCCTGCTTTTACCTTATCTTAGCTAAAAACTTGAGTTGAAGTTTGTCACAATGTTAAGGAAGCATTAAATAATAGTACAGCACTAATCAGGCAATAATGGGGAAACAGAACAAGCTCTTTTTTTGTTTGTTTTTCTGAGCTTTGCAAATCCTCAGAAACAATGAGATCAAAAAGTAAGAAAATCAGGAAATCTTCATTGCTCTTTACAAAGAATTAATAAGATTACAAGCAGAGGTATTCTATGCTTTTACGTAAGGGGATAGGTTCTAAGGAATTTTTTTTTTTTAAGGCAAAGGACAATACCTAACAAACATGAGTGGGGGCAACTTGAGAACTCACATGACTTTACTTCTCAGCAGTATTTTTGTGTGAGGATATTACAGTATTAATATCACTCAGTTACCAAAAATAAAAACTTTAAGCCTTTTTAGCATGTTCAGACAATTGTTGTGAGCCTAAACACTCTTAACTATTTCACTATCAGAATCTTTATGCAATATATTTTATAACTGGTCCATATTAATTTGAACACTGGACACTCATTTACCTTGAAACGAAAAGCAAGCTCCCAAATGACTTAAGCCAATACGTCAGATTAAGAAAGAAGGGACTCTCATGAAAGGAAAAAGGATAAACCAGGGAAGTATATTTCTGACTTAGCCATGTCAACTGAAAATGTTGCTAAACAGTTCTGAGGATCTAATTTTAATTATAAAAGAAGCGGTTATTTTGGAAACATGTGTGTGTATCAGCACAAGTTAGCAGAAGGTAAGTAACTCCTGGAGAAAGACCCTGAGACCATCAATTTCTTAGAAACAATTCAAAAGCAAACCAGAAAAGGAAACAAACCAGAAAAGGGAAGAAACTAAGAAAATTTTGAAGGTAGTGTAAAGAGGTGTCATCCAAAACTTACCCAAAGCTTCTTGCACATAAAGATGAGTGAAGTCAGAGCCTACATTTCATAAAGAGCTGTATTATCTGATACCACTTAGAGTTCAAGAGGTAGACATCCCAGGACTTAAGAGAAAGGAAAGTCTTAATGAATGATTAGGGGCTTAGACTGACTAACTAGGATTGGATTTACTCTCACAGCTGAGACAACCAACGATTGAACACAAGATTTTAAACAAATGATGCTCAAGACCAATGACCTCATACAACTATAGGTGGAGAGATGGAATGCAAACGAGGTGAGCTCCGTAATTGCCCAGGTACCACCATGCAAGAACTTCAAAGGTTTCTCTCACGTGCTGAGCAGGGGGAAAGCAGGGAATGCTTGCTGAACCCCTGGGCTGAGGGCACAGAAAGACCTAGAAGGGGAAGGGCCAAAGAGCCAGAGAGGAGACAGTGGAACAGAGAAGGAAGTCTGGGGAGCCCGCACGGTCTGCCATGAGCATCAGCAGCATACTGATCAACAAAGACACGTGAGGAAACTACCAGAGAACAGAAGACCCTCGAGAAGACCGGGAGGACCAGCACCACGACGCACGCAGAGCTGGGGAAGGGACTCCTCCACTCCCCGGGAAACTGAACCAAGAGTCTTCGGAGAAACGAAGACTCTGGAACTGGCAGGAAAGATACAGTGTGAACGTGGAGCATCTTATAGTGCTGCTGCTGCTGCTGCTAAGTCGCTTCAGTCGTGTCCGACTCTGTGCGACCCCATAGACGGCAACCCACCAGGCTCCCCTGTCCCTGGGATTCTCCAGGCAAGAACACTGGAGTGGGTTGCCATTTCCTTCTCCAATGAATGAAAGTGAAAAGTGAAAGTGAAGTCGCTCAGCTTTAGTCGTGTCTGACTCTGTGCGACCCCGTAGACGGCAGCCCACCAGGCTCCTCCATCCATGGGATTTTCCAAGCAAGAGTACTGGAGTGGGGGGCCATTGCATAGTGCTAGAAAATCAGAAACTGCTCACAAAAACAAACATATATAGAGACTGGCAGTCCAGTGGTAGAAACTTTGTCTTCTAATGTAGTGGGTGTAGGTTTTCTTCCTGGTCAAACAGCTAAGATCCCACATCCCTCACAGCCGAAAAATACTAGAACATAAACAATAGAAACAGTATGGTAACAAATTCAATAAAGACTTTAAAGAGAGAGAAACAAACACACTGATGATGCAATGTGGTTTCCTGGAACAGAAAAAAGAACACCAAGAAAAAAAGTCAGAATAATGTATCAGTTCAGTTCAGTTCAGTCGCTCACAACTCTGCAACCCCATGAATCACAGCACGCCAGGCCTCTCTGTCCATCACCAACTCCGGAGTTCACTCAGACCCGCGTCCATCGAGTCCGTGATGCCATCCAGCCATCTCATCCTCTGTCATCCCCTTTTCCTCCTGCCACCAATCCCTCCCAGCATCAGAGTCTTTTCCAATGAGTCAACTCTTCGCATGAGGTGGCTAAAGTACTGGAGTTTCAGCTTTAGCATCATTCCTTCCAAAGAACACCCAGGTCTGATCTCCTTCAGAACGGACTGCTTGGATCTCCTTGCAGTCCAAGGGACTCTCAAGAGCCTTCTCCAGCACCACAGTTCGAAAGCATCAATTCTTTGGCGCTCAGCTTTCTTTATGGTCCAACTTTCACATCCATACATGACTACTGGAAAAACTATAGGTTTGACTAGACAGGCCTTTCTTGGCAAAGTAGTGTCTCTGCTTTTTAATATGTTGTCTAGGTTGGTCATAGCTTTTCTTTAAAAAAAAAAAAAAGACTAGCTTTTTGGGGTGAAATCTCTGACTTTGCTCTTATTATTCTAATGGGTCATAGAATAATAATAATAAATGAGGGCTCACATTCTTCCAAATGGCTTTGAGAGGTTGCTACTCCCAGGCTGGTTATAAAACACCAGTGATGCTGTGTCCTATAAACTTATTCCACAAACTAACCTAGGAGAGTTCTGACATATTGTCCACAGGTTCACTTTCCTAATTTCCATGCTCTTGATCCTATTTCAATATATTCTACTAAATAATTTATCTTGTTCTATGGGGTTTATTTGCTTTAAATATTTATAGAATATTAAACAGGAACTAGAATGCTTTCTGCTATATATGCTCCACCTTAATTATCCACATTTTTCAGACTTTAAGAAGGGAATCCTGTTTTTTTTTTTTTTTTCTGTTTATAATTAGTTTAAATTTAGCCTACTCAAAGCAGTGTTAGTTGCTCAGTTGTATCCGACTCTTTGTGACCCCATGAACTGTAGCCCGGCAGGCTCCTCTATCCATGGGATTCTCCAGGCAACAATATTGCAATGGATTGCCATTCCCCTCTCAAAAGGTATCTGTTATCCAAGAAATTGTACAATGGTTTTTCCTAAAACAGAAAATATGTCCTTTTCCATTTATTAAGATATATGTGTGAAGTTCTATGAAACACAAGTGTACCCTGCTGCTGCTGCTGCTGCTGCTGCTGCTAAGTCGCTTCAGTCGTGTCCGACTCTGTGCGACCCCCATAGATGGCAGCCCATCGGCAGCCCATGAGGCTCCGCCGTCCCTGGGATTCTCCAGGCAAGAACACTGGAGTGGGTTGCCATTTCCTTCTCCAATGCATGAAAGTGAAAAGTGAAAGTGAAGTCGCTCAGTCGTGTCCGACTCTTAGCGACCCCACAGACTGCGGCCCACTAGGCTCTTCCGTCCATGGCATTGAGGCAAGAGTGCTGGAGTGGGGTGCCATTGCCTTCTCCAGCGTACCCTAGAACCCTCATACTAGTCTATCAGCCGAGAAGAATCTATGGCAAGATTGTGGTTTAGCAGGATTCAGTTTAGGAAATCAGGGACATGTAAAATTGTATCCTCTAAGGTTCTCATTCCTTTGCCCAGGGCACCCTTCAAAGCATAGAATTCCATCTAGAACCCTGAAGACATCCTCTTCCAACTATGAAGTCTTGTTTTCACTACATGATTTCTTATCTCACCTAAACTCTCCTTATTTCTATATGATTTTCTTCATCATTAAAATTTGCTCTTTTAGCAGGTTTTGTCTCCTTTTTTCTGGCTAGTGACTAAGGGCTCTACGGCTGGTCAGCTCAGATGTGAACCAATTTCTACCAGCTTGGATCCTGGACAAGTTCCTTGGTCTCTCAAAGCCTTGGTTTCTAGGTTTATAAAATGGAGACTAAATTCTTATTTGAAAAAGTTGTTGTAAGGATGAAATAAATACACTCAAGATGCAAACATCTGCAATACAAAAATTAAAAATGTTCAATAAATGTGAGTTTCTATTATCATCATTTATTATCTTAAGGGTGTTAGCATCATGATTTTAGAGCTTATTTAAAATTGTGCATCTTTTTTTCTCCATATCTCTTATTTATTTGTTCACTGACGGGTATGTTGCCCCAGTCTCTCCTTGTGATTATGGTCACTTTCCCTTTGCCTTAGATAAACAGTTTTAACCAAAATATTGAAATTTTTATCGTCAAAAGAACTCAATCTTACTAACAAAACTGGTTGCCTTTCCCCCATCTCTGAATATTTCTCAAGCTCCTTTTTTCACCCTGGTCGTTATTTTTGTCTAACTTCTCATGACCTCTGTTGGCAAGTAATGATACCAATCCCTCCAGCAACCCACACCACCATTTCTTATTTATTTTGATCTTTTTTACCCAAATATTCTGTCTTTATCCTTCTCTTTATTAGAACATTTTATGTTCACGGTCTTTGTGTAAAGGGCTTCCCTTGTGGCTCAGCTGGTAAAGAATCCTCCTGCAATGCGGGAGACCTGGGTTCGATCCCTGGGTTGGGAAGATCCCCTGGAGAAGGGAGAGGCTACCCGCTCCAGTATTCTGGCCTGCAGAATTCCATGGATTGTGTAGTCCATGGGGTTGCAAAGAGTCAGACACGACTGAGCGACTCTCACTCACTTCTTTGTGTAAAATACATAACATGATGATGGCTCTTTCACCTTAGCCCAATATTATCTATAGTGACCATTTTATATGTGAAGATCTGTGATCTACTCACAATTTTTGCTGCAGAAACTAAGCAAAAGTTTTATTTCTTTTTCTCCTCCAGATATTCCCAAAGGAATCATAGATCATTTCATTACTAAACCTCAACTAACACATTTTTTCCCCTGACATGTGCATTCAGAGAAAATGTCTGGCACATTCCAAAGGGAATTTACAATTATGGCACAATTATGGCTTTTAAAGAATAGTCTATGTTCTGTTTTGCTGTTGTTCTCTTATTCTCTTATTTACTTCAACTGGCCCTTCCTGTTTCTCCTGGTAAATTAGTCAAGCTAACACGTTGAATCAGTAATAAGAGTCTCTTCTCAGTTTTACAGATTACACGGGTGCATATTCACCAGGTGGGGGACCCATGGCCTCGAGCTCTTTCTCCCTCTGCGGTGTCTCTGGCCCTTATTTGGTCCCCCTACCCCAGCCAGCCTCCACCTCCTCCGCTCACCACCCTCTCCAGGCTTACCCTCTTCTCCTCTATTACCAAGCACTTCTTGAAATTGCTACAAAAGCTTCTTTGATTTATTTCTTTCTCTTTGAGACATCAACCATCCTGGGTTTTGCCCAAGAAGCATTAAAATATTCCTAAAAAGTAGATATGCTGAATTGCCATACAAATTAAAGTATATAAAACTGAGGTAAAGAGAGAGACTGAAATAGTTCCAAAATTCATATACTAAAACTCTCTACTTGGCTTTCTTTGAGAATTAGAAGAAACATATATATTTCTTCTCTTACAGGGACACATCAGTATTAATACTTTGGTCTTTAAAGTTGCTTTACTATTTGAAGTATGTAGAATAAAAGTCATTCAGTTCTAATTTAGGAATACAAGGGTTAAAAAGTAAACAATGCCAAAATTGATGTGACAAAAGGTGCCAAAAACTTAATGCATTTGAAGCAATAAATTAACATGGAGACAGATGGTATAACCTTCCTGTGAAAATAAGATTCTAAAATTCACACTTCTGTGAAACCAAAATGTGATTATCAGAGTTCTCTGTAACAAGTCTTATTAGGATTGATTGAATTATATTCCTCTGGGTTTAGAATTAACGCTAATTAACTCTCATAAAGGGCTAAAAAGAAATAGCATGTGTACTGGACAAATAGAAACCAAGTGATTTTATTTAAGGTATTTGGGGAAAGAAGAAGGATAAAATATGAAGGCATATTTAAAAGATTTTTTTGTATATATGTGTATGTGTATGTATGTGTTTGTGCTTTAGCTATTTCCATTAAATGTGTATATATATATACACACACATACATAAATAATATGCTGCTTTTCAGATGAAAGGGAGATGTGGTGCCATCCTTAGCTTAATGAGTTAACAATAGCAGTTTTTTAAAAAAATAATCATTTACGTAGGGCTCTAATTAAATGTCATATTAAGATTTTTAAAATTAAATTAATGACTTTATCATTTGTAACTTATGTCTACTGAAAACTTATCTGCAAGTGTGCAACTAGCTTAGTAAAGAAAAAAAGAAAATGGTCACCATAAACATTTTGTACGAGATGTTGTTTAAATTACAGTTAAGAACATAATCACATTTTCTGCTATAATAGGAATCTGTTTACATTTGCAAATGTACATAATCACTACATTTCTTGCTATTCAGTTATGTCATTATAATTTCCACAATAATGAGAAAATATATTCTAGTAAAATTATGAAAAAATATTCTAATGAAAATGTGATCAAATTATGAAGCAATTAATTGTAATAAATCAAAGATTTGAAAGATTAACACTGATTTTTCTCATCGATGACTAATAGTCATCAATGAATTAATTTCATTTTTTTCCCAAAAAGCACTTAATTCCTAAAATAATCCTTTAATTTTTAAGAAATAATACAGTATGATATCCCTTGGTCTTCTTTCTATGATGAACTCTCAATATGGAAACAGATCCAAATATTTGTAATTCAAAAAGCTCAGTAAATAAAGATAAATCCTGCATGATATTACATATGGAATCTGAAAATTACAACAGACTAGTGAATATAACATAAAAGAAGCAGACTCACAGAGGTACAGAACAAACTTGTGGTCACCACTGGGGAGGGGCTGGGGAAGGGAACTCAGTGATACAGGCTACTGGGTATAAAACAGGCTCAAGGATGTACATACAACATGGGGAACACAGGCAATACTCTGTGATAACCACGACAGAAAGTAACCTTTAAAATGGAATAAAAATTCAAATTTAAAGAATGAAAGAACAAAAAAAGTTAGTAAACAATTAGGTTTGTTTTGAATGTGCTTACATTCATAAAATTTAGTGTGCCTTAACTTCTGTTTGATTATCTAACACCTGTCTTTACTGTGCTCCACTTTCCTACCTTTTCTCCATTTTCCTTCCATTATATTAACTTATTTCATTAACTTTGCAATTATTTTTTGAGCAACTGTTATATAGTTAAAAAAAAAAGTAATGAAAGAGTCTCATAAACTCCAGAAGCTGACAATCTACAAAAAAACTAGACAAATACATGAATTAAGTCGTTTGCTCAGTCGTGTCCGACTCTTTGTGATCTCGTGGACTGTAGTCCACCCAGGCTCCTCCGTCCATGGGATTCTCCAGGCAAGAATACTGGAGTGGGTTGCCATTTCCTTCTCCAGGGGATCTTCCAGACCCAGGGATCAAACCCAGGTCTCCTGCATTGCAGGCAGACGCTTTAACCTCTGAGCCACCAGGGAAAAAAGCTTTTTTAAAAAAAATGACATCTTTCATGAAAGATGTCTTTCATGAAAGAGCTACAGTGAAATTACAAGAAACGATAGAGCACACAGAGCAGCACATTGCCATGTGGCTGCAGGTCAGGAAAGGTGGTGGAATGAAAGAAACAGAAGCGATGACAAGTCTAAGGCTGTATCACTGATGAACACCCACGTGGAATTTGTTAAGAGAAACAGGACGTTCCAGGAGGAAGACAGAAAACAAGAGGCCAGAGACATTTTAAAAATAGAACGTTATGTTGTGAAGTCAAAGGAGGAGAAAAGTTTCAAGCAAAGACAAGTGGTTGGTTTCATTCAGAATACAAAGAGGGTGAGGATGGGTAAGAGGTCTTTGGCATTGGGTCAGGTCTCTAGTGACTCAAAAATGGTTTCAGAAGAGAAGAAGCAAAGCTAGTGGGGATGAGTTATATTTGAAACTTTCACTGAGAAACAAGGTAGGTTTGATGGTCCTTAAAGACAAGAAAAATGTCAAAAGCAATATTTTAAAAATAATTTGGAAATGAGGAGGCCCTTAAAGCCCAAGAGGAAAGAGACAGTGATAATGAGGTTGAGTATGAGAAAGAAGGTACCGGTGATGAACAGAAGCCTCCAGGAAAAAAGTAGATGGGATTGAGAATGAAAGAACCTCACTTTGAAATACACAGGAACTGGGAGAAGAGGATGTGTACAGCTCTCCCCAGCGGGCATTCATCTTTCGACCGATCCAGGAGCATGGCCATCTGCCAAGAAGTAGAAGGAAGGAGGCAGGGTCACTGAGCAATGCTGTTTCCCACACTGCATCCTTTCCTAATTCCCAGTACTTCTTTCCAGCTTCAGTTTCCTTCTGTGGCATAGCCCACTGCTGCTGCTGCTAAGTCACTTCAGTCGCGTCCGATTCTGTGCGACCCCATGGACGGCAGCCCCCCAGGCTCCTCCGTCCCTACACCCTGAATGTGCTGCAACATGAAATCCAGGTGCCTGCTTCCAGTGAAAAGAGCTGAAGAAGCAGATCTTACTTCTCATCACCCCCTCCAGCCAAGAGGAGGCCACATGTCCTAAGCTCAACTAGATTCACTCCTGGGACTCTGAACCTCAGTGCAGGAATGGAGGCTGGGTGGGGGGTACGTACTCCCCAGCAGCTGTGCCCACATGTTCCTGACCAACAACCTTTCTCACAGCTGCTGCTTTCTTGCTCCCCAAGCTCCTCAGTCGTGTCCTCTTGAAGGCTGTTTCTCCAGCCTTCCTGCAATTCCATGAGCTTTTGATATCAAGCCAGTACATTTCACTTGACTGAACTTATCCATAAGCAGCTTTATTTCCTGCAACCAGCCCCCACCCCCAACACACACTCAAATGTAACTGGCACAGGAGTTCAAGACGAAAGGGAGAAAGCAAGCAGTCATCATTGTGATCACGAGATAATAAACGGAGAGACAATTCAAGGTGGAAAGATCAGCAGCACTGAGAGTCCGGTTACAATTAAAGGATATAAACTCACACTTTTATCGTGGCCAAGTATTACATAATGGCCTACATGATAACTATTTTCCACATCTTACAATTTTTATAATAAATCAGGTGATGTACTCCAAGACTTAGATGGTCAAGATATTGGCTACTGGTAAAAGCATTGTGCACGGGTTTCTTAAAGACACCACTGCATTTGCCAAATTTAAAAATGCAGAAATATCCAGACACAGCAGAATGATTTATGGCACGGTGAATTTTTCAAGGCTCAGCAACCTGTAGAGAAGCAGCAGATGATCACTCAAGATTGTTCCAAGTTCCCTGAAATCCTTTTAAGAATGAATGCCTTGGAAACAGAAATAGCACACTTGTTCTCAAGAGCAGACTCTAAAGAGGATGACCTGTCATTAAGAAATATGACTCCCCTCCATGTCTTATAATGATGAAATAAGCAGTAGAAAGCTACCAGCAGGTGCAAGAAAAGGAATCCCAGATTTAACAGCAAGGGCTGGTTTTATTTCTAATCACCTATTTGACTAGGTAATTCAGATATCTTTTTTTTTTTTTGGTCTTTTATTTTCCCCATCTGCAAATTGAGATTTTTGTCAAAATTCTTCACCCAGCACAAGTCTTCCAGAATCTGTGCTGTGACTTCTCTATGTAGTTTGATTCCCATATGGTACATGAACCTAAAAATAGTGTTACTGTGGGAAGAAACCTAGGAGGAGTGTGGTGACAACCCCATGAGTTTCAGATGAGCTGTTTTACAAAGTGCCTTCTAATAGATTTCTAGAACCCTGACTCTCTTAGCAGCATGAGCTACAAAAGTAACGACATGACTCATGCAATGGCCAACATCATAATAAATTCATAAAATAGATCTCAAGTAATAAGGAGATTTTAAAACTAAAATTACGCTAAGGTAGACTGGACTTTATGTCCTCAATTTCTGGGCAGAAAACATGGCACTCTATTTTCAGGTTTTACTTCTGTTTGTGGAGAAGATACATGTCTCTCTGAGAGCTGTTTTCTGAGTACCATGGTAACCACATCCTTGCTGTCAAGTCTGCCCTGTCGGATGCGCAATTTAAGACATTTGCAAATGCCACCTAAGATCACGTGAAACAGACCGGAAAGGGTACGTTTTCATATGATTGTGGGACCCCTGCCGGTGCTATTCAACATGAAATGCCAAGAATGGGGACTAGGAAGGGGATTCAACCAATACAGCAACTTTTGCCACAACTCTGAACTGCTTCTTCTTTTTTTTTTTTCTATCTATCCTCATCTGTTGTTTGTACCTCTCCTGGTCCTGTGCACTAGGGCTGAAGTCTGTCTTTAAAAAAGAGAAGGACCAGAAATGATAAGATGCCAGCTAAGGGGTAAGAAAGGTATAAAAGGACCAACAACACCGTGCTGATGGGATTCTGCCCAGGCGGAGTGTCTCAAGGTCCGGTCCTGGAGGCCCTAGGAGCATCACTAGAAGAAGCGCACCTTGATGAGTCCTGGCCAGCAGGGGAATGGAAGTCAGTGAGTGTCACACAGCAAATCCAGCAGGAAGTGACACAGGCCCTGAGATGAACGCGGTAGTATACCCATCTGTGGGCACCCGTGAGGCAAGGCCACCGTGGTCTCTGCTGGGGAAGACGTCTGAGCCCTGCTTCAGCTACAGGAGAAGCGGGAGAGGGCAGTAATCAGAGTCAGTCAACACAAGCGAGTCCAGAGGTGGCAGGACAGCAACCCAGCTGCAGGGCTCTATACCTTTATGACAAAAAGGCCGGCAATGTTACGTGTGTGTGTGCGCGCGCGCGCGCACTCAGCCATGTCCAGCTCTTGGCGACCCCATGGACTGTAGCCCATCAGGCTCCTCCATCCACGGGACTTTTGAGGCAAGAATACTGGACTGGGCCACTTCTTCCTCCAGGGGGTCTTCTCGATCCAGGAATTGAACCCGTGTCTCTTTGGTCTTCTGCATTAGCAGGTGGATTCCTTACCACTAGCGCCACTTGGGAAGCCCCAGCGATTTTATTACAGGAGCATCAAAATAGTGTTAAATGTTATGTGTAAGAAGTTTGTGTAATTTTTGATGAATATTTTTGGTTAAAAAATAATGTTCCTTATTATTAAATGTTTGTGAAAAAATCAAATAATAAGGATAATAATAATATTGAAATAGCTTTTTCTAAACACATCAATCAACAACCAATATATATAAGTTGGAGTCAAAACAGTTAAAAAATATTTGGTGAAGTAGTTAATTAAAATAATATATCTGATTTTTTTAGATCAATAGTCCATAATACATTTATAAAGAAATATATATTTATCCTTGTAAATAGATGTATAATTATAATTTCAATACTTAAACATTAATTTATTATTAGTAATGTATTATTATCAATTTAATCAATTAAAATTAGAAATCCTATCATTCAGCTTCCCTAGTAGCTTAACATAAGGCAAAAGAGAATATATATTTTCCATTTTGCCAAAGGTAGTATGCTTCTTTAATAATATCTATTATCATTTTAGTGACACAATTTGTCTGTAATATTTTCCATGAGGTCTGCTGTGTACTTATCAAAATATTTAAAAGTTGCTGACACAACTGGTAATTTAATTCATGAGTGAGCACTGAAATTATTTTATGCTTCTGGATGGTTAATAAAACTGTCAGTAAAGAATGATAAGGGCTCAATATTAATATTGGGTTTATATAATAGTAAATTTCATATTAAATAAAAATTGAGAAGCTCATCCTTTTTCATATTATTTACCCTCCGAGTTTCAACAAACAGTTAAAATTATTCTTCCACAAATTTAAAAAGACTGCCACAGAAATTCATCTTACCACCTTTATAAACTGAAATTTAAAATTTTCCCTTTATCCATCTCATTCTGTTTGGAATCAGATGTTTTGCTTTAATTTTCCTCAATCATGTATTTTAAAATATTAATATATGTATTGTGCCTATAAGGAATAATTACCTCCTATTTATACTATGCAAGGAACAAGGCTAAAAAGAATTCACAGGCTGACAGGGAAATAGATTTGTAAAATAAAAAATAATATGATAAAGGGTAATGAGAGAGATGTGAGAAACTTACAGTGGTTACACAGAGGGAGATTAATCTTCTACTGGGAAAAGGCAACTTCTCAAAGAGGAAAAAACAAGAGGAGAGTCTTAGAAAAATTAGTAGGAATTCACCAAGCATTCAAGTGATGAAGGAGCAGCAACAATTCATACAAATGTTAAAAAACTTATGAAACTTCATGATATTATCAAAGATATTTAAAAGACTCATTTTTTTTTAATGCATAAAGAAGTAGAAGGGGCAGATCACACTGTGAACAGGAGTCAGAATCTCACAACAGAATCCAACCGTCTAAAAGAACTTATATAACTCCTTGACGCCCATGGAAACCCATAGGATCAAAACATAGGATAATCAATTCAGTTTGTTCTGCAACATATTGGCTTGGGACTTTTCGCTCTGAAAATATGCACAGCTAAGCTACTACACTACATTATCACTGTACAACAGAGATATAAAGTGAGTCACATATGTAATTTTAAATTTTCTAGTAGACATACTTTTCGAAAATACAAATTAGTGAGGAAGTTAATTTTAATAATAAAATTGATTTAATAACCTGATATCCAAAAGAGTCAAATATCATCATTACAAATCTAATCAATATTACAAATTAAGAAGATATTTCATGTTACGTTTTTAAATTAAGTCTTCATAATCCACTATATATGTTTTTACCTATATTATTTCTCAATGTGGATACTTAATTTTCATCGGAAATACTTGATCTGTACTTACACTTCATAAGGAAGTATACAGGAAAAGTAGATTCACATTTCCAAGTATTCCAAATATACTTAAAAGTTTCCTAATAATTGAACTGGATATCAAAAATCATTTTCCTTTGATTTCTGCTATAATATTAATAAAACGGATTCATATTTGTTAGATTATAGATTTGGCTTTAAACAAAAGCTTATCATGTTTCAAAAGTACACTCTTCAAGATAGGTAAATTAACTTTTGTGTCAACTCAGTGTTGACACCTAATTTAGAGATACTGAATGAATTGAAAAAAACTTTAAATTTATCAAAAGTAAAAACATACTACTCCAATCTTTCTTGTTGCCTTCAGAGCCAATTTATAATTCTTTTAATTACAAAGTTCTACACACTGATAGGATGCTGAAAGAGGAACTCCCCAGGTCAGTAGGTGCCCAATATGCTACTGGAGATCAGTGGAGAAATAACTCCAGAAAGAATGAAGGGATGGAGCCAAAGCAAAAACAATACCCAGCTGTGGATGTGACTGGTGATAGAAGCAAGGTCCAATGCTGTAAAGAGCAATATTGCATAGGAACCTGGAATGTCAGGTCCATGAATCAAGGCAAATTGGAAGTGGTCAAACAAGAGATGGCAAGGGTGAATGTCGACATTCTAGGAATCAGCGAACTAAAATGGACTGGAATGGGGGAATTTAACTCAGATGACCATTATATCTACTACTGCGGGCGGGAATCCCTCAGAAGAAATGGAGTAGCCATCATGCTCAACAAAAGAGTCCGAAATGCAGTACTTGGATGCAATCTCAAAAATGACAGAATGATCTCTGTTCGTTTCCAAGGCAAACCATTCAAGATCACAGTAATCCAAGTCTATGCCCCAACAGTAATGCAGAAGAAGCTGAAGTTGAACGGTTCTATGAAGACCTACAAGACCTTTTAGAACTAATACCCAAAAAAGATGTCCTTTTCATTATAGGGGACTGGAATGCAAAAGTAGGAAGTCAAGAAACACCTGGAGTAACAGGCAAATTTGGCCTTGGAATGCGGAATGAAGCAGGGCAAAGGCTAATAGGATTTTGGCAAAAAAAATGCACTGGTCATAGCAAACACCCTCTTCCAAAAACACAAGAGTAGACTACACATGGACATCACCAGATGGTCAACACCTAAATCAGATTGATTATATTGTTTGCAGCCAAAGATGGAGAAGTTCTATACAGTCAACAAAAACAAGACCGGGAGCTGACTGTGGCTCAGATCATGAACTCCTTATTACCAAATTCAGACTCAAATTGAAGTAAGTAGGGAAAACCACTAGACCATTCAGGTATAACCTAAATCAAATTCCTTATGATTATACAGTGGAAGTGACAAATAGATTTAAGGGACTAGATCTGATAGATAGAGTGCCTAATAAACTATGGACGGAGGATCATGACATTTTACAGGAGACAGGGATCAAGACCATCCCCATGGAAAAGAAATGCAAAAAAGCAAAATGGCTGTCTGAGGAAGGCTTACAAATAGCTGTGAAAAGAAGAGAGGTGAAAAGCAAAGGAGAAAAGGAAAGATATAAGCATCTGAATGCAGAGTTCCAAAGAACAGCAAGAAGAGATAAGAAAGCCTTCTTCAGCAATCAATGCAAAGAAATAGAGGAAAAGAACAGAATGGGAAAGACTAGAGATCTCTTCAAGAAAATTAGAGATACCAAGGGAACATTTCATGCAAAGATGGGCTCGATAAAGGACAGAAATGGTATGGACCTCACAGAAGCAGAAGACAATAAGAAGAGGTGGCAAGAATACACAGAAGAACTGTACAAAAAAGATCTTCATGACCAAGATAATCATGATGCTGTGATCACTAATCTAGAGCCAGACATCCTGGAATGTGAAGTCAAATGGGCCTTAGAAAGCATCACTATGAACAAAGCTAGTGTTGGTGATGGAATTCCAGTTGAGCTATTTCAAATCCTGAAAGATGATGCTGTGAAAGTGCTGCACTCAATATGCCAACAAATTTGGAAAACTCATCAGTGGCTACAGGACTGGAAAAGGTCAGTTTTCATTCCAATCCCAAAGAAAGGCAATGCCAAAGAATGCTCAAACTACCACACAATTGCACTCATCTCACATGCTAGTAAAGTAATGCTCAAAATTCTCCAAGCCAGGCTTCAGCAATAGGTGAATCGTGAACTTCCTGATGTTCAAGCTGGTTTTAGAAAAGGCAGAGGAACCAGAGATCAAATTGCCAACATCTGCTGGATCATGGAAAAAGCAAGAGAGTTCCAGAAAAACATCTATTTCTGCTTAATTGACTATGCCAAAGCCTTTGACTATGTGGATCATAATAAACTGTGGAAAATTCTGAAAGAGATGGGAATACCAGACCACCTGACCTGTCTTGAGAAATCTGTATGCAGGTCAGGAAGCAATGATTAGAACTGGACATGGAACAACAGACTGGTTTCAAATAGGAAAAGGAATACATCAAGGCTGTATATTGTCACCCTGCTTATTTAACTTATATGCAGAGTACATCATGAGAAAAGCTGGGCTGGAAGAAACACAAGCTGGAATCAAGATTGCTGGGAGAAGTATCAATAACCTCAGATATGCAGATGACATCACCCTTATGGCAGAAAGTGAAGAGGAACTAAAAAGCCTCGATGAAAGTGAAAGTGGAGAGTGAAAAAGTTGGCTTAAAGCTCAATATTCAGAAAACAAAGATCATGGCATCCAGTCCCATCACTTCATGGGAAATAGATGGGAAAACAGTGGAAACGGTGTCAGACTTTATTTTTTAGGGCTCCAAAATCACTGCAGATGGTGACTGCAGCCATGAAATTAAAAGACGCTTTCTCCTTGAAAGAAAAATTATGACCAACCTAGATAGTATATTCAAAAGCAGAGACATTACTTTGCCGACTAAGGTCCGTCTAGTCAAGGCTATGGTTTTTCCTGTGGTCACGTATGGATGTGAGAGTTGGACTGTGACGAAAGCTGAGCGCTGCAGAATTGATGCTTTTGAACTGTGGTGTTGGAGAAGACTCTTGAGAGTCCCTTGGACTGCAGGGCAATCCAACCAGTCCATTCTGAAGGAGATCAGCCCTGGGATTTCTTTGGAAGGAATGATGCTGAAGCTGAAACTCCAGTACTTTGGCCACGTCATGCAAAGTGTTGACTCATTGGAAAAGACTTTGATGCTGGGAGGGATTGGGGGCAGGAGGAAAAGGAGATGACAGAGGATGAGATGGCTGGATGGCATCACTGACTTGATGGACGTGAGTCTGAGTGAACTCCGGGAGTTGGTGATGGACAGGGAGGCCTGGCGTGCTGCGATTCATGGGGTCGCAAAGAGTCGGACACGACTGAGCGACTGAACTGAACTGAACTGAACTGAAATGACACATTCACTCCTAGTAGAAAAGTGTGTAAAATCATCATTGATTTGTATTAGGAAGAATTTCTATTTTTAAAAAATCCTCACTGTTATCTAGCTAAATCAAAAATAAATTTCTACTTTCTTTGGAGGTTCAAATTTAGGTTACGTGTATGCAGTGTGATATTGATGACAAAATGTAAATCACATTGCCATTTTTGTCTTCAATGTTTTAATATTTGGCAAGCATTATTTCTGGTTCAAGAAATTCTGAATGGAGTTAACAGAGCTACAGATTTTATAAAAAAAAACATCTTCCATGACTCAACTAGCAAGCATTGGCAAAGAACACAAGATTATTGAATTCATTGTCTTCTACTTTTTTCAACATTTGCATTCACTAGTGATGATTCCAGAGAAGGCAATGGCTCCCCAGTCCAGTACTCTTGCCTGGAAAATCCCATGGATGGAGGAGCCTGGTGGGCTGTAGTCCATGTGGTTGCTAAGAGTCAGATACGACTGGCGACTTCACTTTTACTTTTCACTTTCATGCACTGGAGAAGGAAATGGCAATCCACTCCAGTGTTCTTGCCTGGAGAATCCCAGGGACGGGGGAGCCTCATGGGCTGCCGTCTATGGGGTCGCACAGAGTCAGACACAACTGAAGCGACTTAGCAGCAGCAGCAGCAGCAATGACGATTCAAATCACTTACACATACATTCAGAACCACGTTACAACTGTAACTCTGACTTTTTCACAGAGTCTGCTTTAGGAAACTGACCACAAACATTTTCAAAATGTATCAAGCAACAGAACCGAGCAAGAAGCAAAGGTTTAGTCTCTTGAATTAAAATTCCAATAAATCTGATATTAGACAACATATGTCAAGAATCATTTATTGTTAGGGATGTTTTCATATCAAGATGAAACACTTCTTTGACATATGTCAAATAATCAAAATATCAACTACTGAGTTCAAGTGTCATTGTAAGTTTGCAAGCTCTTTGAGACAAAATGGTAAAATGAAAGAGGCAAAACTAAGTGCTGATGAAACTGAGCAACTGGAATTCTCCTACATCTGACAGAAACAATGTCAATTGAAAAACTCTTTTATATTAGGTATTAGATCTGAAAACTAACAAAACTGATCACACGGATCACAGCCTTCTTTAATTCGTATGAGCCATGCCATGTAGGGCCACCCAAGAAGGATGGGTCACAGTGGAGAATTCTGACAAAACGTAGTCCACTGGAGAAGGGAATGGAAAACCACTTCATTTTTCTTGCCATGAACAGTATGAAAAGGCAAAAAGATATGACACTGAAAGATGAACTGCCCAGGTTGGTAGGTGCCCAATATGCTACTGGAGAAGAGCAGAGAAATAACTCCATGAAGAATGAGGAGGCCGAGCCACAGGGAAGACAAGACCCAGTTGTGGATGTGACTGGTGATGGAAGTAAAGTCCAATGCTGTAAGAACAATATTGCATAGGAACCTGGAATGTTCCATGAATCAAGATAAATTGGAACTGGTCAAATAGGAGATGGCAAGAGTAAACATTAACATTTTAGGAATCAGTGAACTAAAATGGACTGGAATGGGCATATTTAATTCAGATGACCATTATACGTACTACTGTGGGTAAGAATCCCTTAGAAGAAATGGAGTAGGCCTCACAGTCAACAAAAGAGCCCAAAATACTGTACTTGGGTACAATCTCAAAAACAACAGAATCAGCTGCTTGTTTTCAAGCCAAATCATTAAATATCACAGTAAACCAAGTCTATGTCCAACCACTATTGCCTAAGAAGGTGAAGTTGAACGGTTCTATGGTGACCTACAAGACCTTCTAGAACTAACACCCAAAAAGGATGTCCTTTTCATCACAGGGGACTGGAATGCAAAAGTAGGAAGTCAAGAAACACCTGGAGTAACAGGCAAGTTTGTCCTTGGAGTACAGAATGAAGCAGGGCAAAGTTTTGCCAAGAGAACACACTAGTTATAGCAAACACCCTCTTCCAACAACACAAGAGACAGCTTTACACATGGACATCACCAGATGGCCAACACTGAAATCAAACTGATTATAATCTTTGCAGCCGAAGATGGAGAAACTCTATACAGTCAACAAAAACAAGCCCGGGAGCTGACTATGGCTCAGATCATGAACTCCTTATTGCCAAATTCAGACTGAAATTGAAGAAAGTAGGGGAAACCACTAGACCATTCAGGTATGACCTAAATCAAATCCCTGATAATTATACAGTGGAAGTGACAAATAGATTCAAAGGACTAGATCTGATAAAGTGCCTGAAAAACTATGGACGGAGGTGCATAACATTGTACAGGAGGAAGTGATCAAAACCATCCCCAAGAAAAAGAAATGCAAAAGAGCAAAATGGTTGTCTGAGGAGGCCTTACAAAGAGCTGAAAAAAGAAGAGACATAAAGGGCAAAGGAGAAAAGGAAAGATATATCCATCCGAATGCAGAGTTCCAAAAAATAGCAAGGAGAGATAAGAAAGCCTTCCTCAGTGATCAATGCAAAGAAATAGAGGAAAAGAACAGAATGGGAAAGACTAGAGCTCTCTTCAAGAAAATCACAGATACCAAGGGAACATTTCATGCAAAGATAGGCTCAGTTAAGGACAGAAATGGTATGGACCTATCAGAAGCAGAAGATATTAAGAAGAGGTGGCAAGAATACACAGAAGAACTATACAAAAAAGATCTTCATGATCCAGATAACCACAATGGTGTGATCACTCACACTCACCTAGAGCCAGACATCCTGGAATGTGAAGTCAAGTGGGCCTTAGGAAGCATCACTATGAATAAAGGTACTAGAAGTGATGAAATTCCAGTTGAGCTATTTTAAATCCTGAAAGATGATGCAGTGAAAGTGCTACACTCAATATGTCAGCGAATTTAGAAAACTCATCAGTGGCCACAGGACTGGAAAAGGTCAGTTTTCATTCCAATCCCAAAGAAAGGCAATGCCAAAGAATGCTCAAACTACCACACAATTGCACTCATCTCACACGCTAGTAAACTAATGCTCAAAATTCTCCAAGGCAGGCTTCAGCAATACGAGACCTGTGAACTTCCAGATGTTCAAGCTGATTTTAGAAAAGTCAGAGAAACCAGAGATCAAATTGCCAACATCCGCTGGATCATCGAAAAAGTAAGAGAGTTCCAGAAAAACAGCTATTTCTGCTTTATTGACTATGCCAAAGCCTTTGACTGTGTGGATCATAATAAACTGTGGAAGATTCTGAAAGAGATGGGACTACCAGACCACCTGACCTGCCTCTTGAGAAACCTATATGCAGGTCAGGAAGCAACAGTTAGAACTGGACATGAAACAACAGACTGGTTCCAAATAGGAAAAGGTGTCCATCGAGGCTGTATATTGTCACTCTCCTTATTGAAGTTATATGCAGAGTACATCGTGAGAAACACTGGGCTGGAGGAAGCACAGCTGGAATCAAGATTGCTGGGAGAAATAACAATAACCTCAGATATGCAGATGACACCACCCTTATGGCAGAAAGTGAAGAAGAACTAAAGAGTTTCTTGATGAAAGTGAAAGCGGAGAGTGAAAAAGTTGGCTTAAAGCTCAACATTCAGAAAACTAAGATCATGGCATCCGGTCCCATCACTTCATGGCAGATAGATGGGGAAACAGTGGCTGACTATTTTTCTGGGCTCCAAAATTGCTGCAGATGGTGATTGCAGCCATGAAATTAAAAGCCGCTTACTCCTTGGAAGGAAAGTTATGACCAACCTAGACAGCATATTGTGTATCCATCACCAGGGAGGCCTGGCGTGCTGCAGTTCATTGGGTTGCAAAGAGTCGTACACGGCTCAGCGACTGAACTTAACTGAATTGTTCCTTGGAAGAAAAGTTATTCGCAAGCTAGACATCATGTTAAAAAGCAGAGACATTACTTTGCCAACAAAGTTCTGTCTAGTCAAAGCTGTGGTTTTTCCAGTAGTCATGTCAGGACATGACAGTTGGAGCATAAAGAAAGCTGAGTGCCAAAGAATTGATGCTTTTGAATTGTGTGATGGAGAAGAGTCTTGAGTTCCTTGGACTGCAAGGATGTCAAATCAGTCAATCCTAAAGGAAATCACTCCTGAATATTCATTGGAAGGACTGATGCTGAAGCTGTAGCTCAAATACTTTGGCGACCTGATGTGAAGAAGTGACTCACTGAAAAAGACCCTGATACTGGACAAGATTGAAGGCATGAGGAGAAGGGGATGACAGAGAATGAGATGGCTGCGTGGCATCACTGGCTCAATGGACATGAGTTTGAGTAAGCTCTGGGAGTTGGTGAAAGACAGGGAGGCCTGGTGTGCTGCAGTTCACGGGTTGCAAAGAGTCAGACACGACAGAGTGACTGAACTGAACTGAACAGACGAGATGTGAGCATGTCTGGTCATGTATGGATGTGAGAGTTGGACTGTGAAGAAAGCTGAGCGCCGCAGAATTGATGCTTTTGAACTGTGGTGTTGGAGAAGACTCTTGAGAATCCCTTTGACTGCAAGGAGATCCAACCAGTCCATTCTGAAGGAGATCAACCCTGGGATTTCTTTGGAAGGAATGATGCTAAAGCTGAAAGTCCGGTACTTTGGCCACCTCATGCGAAGAGTTGACTCATTGGAAAAGACTCTGATGCTGGGAGGGATTGGGGGCAGGAGGAGAAGGGGATAACAGAGGATGAGATGGCTGGATGGCATCACGGACTCGATGGACGCGGGTCTGAGTGAACTCCGGAGTTGGTGATGGACAGAGAGGCCTGGCGTGCTGCAATTCATGGGGTCGCAAAGAGTTGGACACGACTGAGCGACTGAACTGAACTGAACTGAAAGTATGAGTCAGCAACTTCACTCATATGGAATGTATACCTGTATGCACAGCAGAAGATGTATACAAAGTGTTCAAAGTAGCCCTTTTCCAGCCCAAAGCCAAACAACCCAAATATCCATTAATGTCAGAAGCAGAAAGGGGTATAATGATACAATGAAATATTATAAAGCAAGAAGAATGAATGAACTACTTCCATAGGCAAAAAAAAAAAAAAAGGAAGAGGCTCACAAGAAGGTTATTAGGTGATGGAAACTAGACACTGCAGAGTTCCTACCTAATGAGGACTCAAAAATGTGAACAAGCCACTGGCAAGTTTCACAAAGAACAAAAGAGAAAAGGAAAAGACAGTTTTAGATGGAACAGACTATAACTGTAATAAAATTTCTGAAACAAAACACTAAGAACAATTAAAATATATTTTAAAAATGTTGATGAAACATTTGAAATGTTTCAAGGAAAATGGAAAACGTGCATATCATTCAGTTCAGTTCCATTCAATCGCTCAGTGTAAAGTATTACTTTTTACATTAGGTCTTGGTCATGTGATGTTTTTTGTATGGGCAGGGTACATAGGCATTTGTTTGAAATAGGCGTCTGTTTTTCTTTTTGAATTACACAGTGAGTCCGTCATCCAGCAGATCTTTCCTTCTAACTGATGACATTACCTCATTGCTCAGTGAAGTTTCCATACATACAAGGATATGTATCCAGGGCCCATATTTTCTTACATTCTTCAGTTTGTCAATGGCAATATCATCATGTTTTGGTTATTCTTTGTTCTTCTATTTTTTTTAAAACAAATTTACCTATTTTTGGTACTTTATGTTTCTATATTATCTCAGATTCACCATGCTATGCTCCTAAGGTACCTTTGGGAATTCAGTGTGAATTGCATTATTTTTTAGAATTATGGGGAAAATATTCATCTTTAAAAATCAAGACTTTCTTCCTTGGCAACATGGTATGATATCTGAATTGTATTTATCATTCTAATGTTAAAGCTTCTCTGTATTCGTATGTTAACTCATATGCAAGTATGTCACAGATATTTATACTTAGGTTTTGGCAGCACTACTGAAAAAATTATAATAGCAAATCCACATAATTAAACTGACTGTCCACATATAGACCATTCAGTGTGGCTTATTCATACAATGGGAGCCCATACACACACTAAAAGTTGGGAACCAGATGCTTCAAGATGTCATTTGTGTAAAATTTAAAGAAAATACTGAAATTATAATAAGTCATATACATATGGATTGTTGTTGTTCAGTCTCTAAGTTGTGTCCAGCTCTCTGTAACCCCGGGGACGGATGTAGCCCACCCAGCTCTGCCATCCATGGGGTTTTCATGGCAAGAACACTGGAGTGGGTTGCCGTTTCCTTCTCTAGTACATATGGATACATACACATATATGTACAGAGATATACAGATATCTGAAGAAAGAGCCCTTGACATCTGTGAGTGGATCTGGTCCCGTCAACTAGGAACTGGCTGGTACTTACCTCTATGGGTTTCACAACACGTGGCATTTACGTTCTCCTACTGAACATAAAGAATTTCACAGAATGTCACTGTCGAACAAGACCACACTGTGACCATTATGGATCAAGAGAAAAAATAACCCCACTATGAATCCGTGTTGAATAAAGGCAAGCCAGGAATATCGAGCAAGCATTCCCTATCCTAGCTAATACAATGGACTTGCTTCTTTATCAACCGTAGCTTTAGCGTCACCTATTCTTCCCTCCTTTAAGGTAAGATATATTAAAGACACCCAGTAATACAATTATTCCTGCTTCAGAACAGTAAGGAATTGCAATTGTAACAATTCCTGCTTCCTAACTGTTAATAATAAACAATTCAGAGGAGAGCCCCATTTCCCGAATTCCTACCCCAAATCATGTAGCCCGATTTGCAGTCTCAAAGCCTTTCTAATACCCTCTGAGATTCCACACACTTCCCTACGAGGGCATGCTCCTTCACTGAAAGACACCAACTTATTCAGATGCAGGCATGTTCCTGGTGATCTCTGGATAGCACTGACACATATAAGTAATTAATACAGAAACAGCTAAAGGTCTGGTGGCTCAGACAGTAAAGAATCTGCCCGGGTTCGGAGTCTGGGTTGGGAAGATCCCCTGGAGGAGGGCACGGCAACCCACTCCAGTATTCTTGCCTGGAGAATCCCACGGACAGAAGAACCTGGTGGGTTACAGTCCATGGGGATGCAAAGACTTGGACATGACTGAGCGACTAACATTTAACAACATAAAGGAAAAAACCGTTCTAGTTTCAGGACAGCGGTTATTCCTTGGGATAGAAGAAGGGAAAGGGCAGGTGGTGAGAACTTGAGCTACGTCTCGAAGTTACATTGCTCTCTTCTCTCTTTAACAAATTCGTAAAACAGAGAACCAAATTCAGATGCGAATAGCAGAGTCAGAGACTAGTCTGAAGTTTCAACTCATAATTTCAAAGCTCATTTAGATAATTACAGCCTAAATAAAGAAGAAAATGAAAAGGCAAGGCTATGAGTCACAGCCCTGCAAGCTGTGCTTCTGCAGTGCTGCCAACAGCAGGGACCAGCACACAGGACTGAAACCTTCTAGGTGGTTTTCCCCGCTGTTTTACTGCACATTGTCTGTGAGCTGCCACTGAATGGAATCGGAGGGCTCCTTTGGGAAGTCAGCTACTGTTAAAAACTACCAAGCATGTAACTTTGCCACCTTTTGGTAACTCAAGCAAACTACAACTTCCACTCAATAAGAACACAATTCACAAAATGGCATCTTATTAATATGAAATCTTCTCCTCTGAGAGATGATGTCACAGACTTGAATAGGAAGTCTAACGTATACTCTTATCCCATTCCAATTTACTGCTATGAGTCTTAAAAAATTCAGATCTAGAAAAAAATGTGCTACTCATTGCTTTCTATCCTTTCCCTGTTTCGTTTTTCAGGTCTCAAGGATCATTTAGGTCTCAAAGCTCTCTTCTCTCTGCATGTGCTACCCTCTTCTCACGTGTTCCAATCTCTCTCCTTCAGTATGTAACTCATGTGCAATTTCATAAATATTCTTGAACAGTCTTACTGGAAGGCATAGGTTGCTGGTGAGAAATCCTGTTGCACTTTATTTCTGCTTCACCTGTGTACTTGTTCCTTCTTTCATTCATTTATTCAATAAATACATTTACTCACTTTGTAAGAGGTGCTAAAGAACTAACACTTGTCCACAGAGGCTCTTGCACATACTCGATCTCCACAGCTGTGCCCTACCCCCATCCTTGCACATGGTCTTCACCCTGTTCCTTCCCACTCTCTTGATATAATGGAAATGGCCCAAACAAAGACAGGAGATGCACCGAACCAACTCAGACCAACTAGTCTTGCTATTAGGTGAATATCAACTGTGCTCTTTTGTTAAACTTCATTAACTATTCCATCTTTGTTCTGAGCTATCCTTGCCTGGCACTATAAATAAAAGTTTTGTTCATGTTCTGGTTAATTTCCTTCTGTGGTTTGATGCTGACACTCAGATCAGCACTGGGACCCCTTCTCACGCCAGGCATGCTGTGGATGTTCTAGAAGCTCTCTGTAACCACGGATGGGCTGTCCTTCTCCTGATCAGTGTTTTCGCCCCTGGGCTTGGAAACCCTGCTTAAACTTTTACTCTGACATCTGTATCATGCCTGGTGGAAGGCTTTTGTTTCACTTTGTCTCACTACTTAGACAAATGGGATCAGAGGACAGTGGTGGCAGACTCAAGATTCCAAGGCTCCGATTCTCAGATCCTCTTATTTTGAGCCAACTGCCGGGTCATTTCAATGAATCTGTGGGTTGTTGCCCAGCTTCTTAAACTCTGGCTGGGTTTTATCATAGACAATATTGAATTTGATGGAGCATGCTAGGAGAACAATGTATAAATAAAATACTCATTTGTGTGGTTCCTTAGAAAAAAGGCTTTGGCTTAATTGGTAAAGTTATCTGCTGTAAGGCGGGAGACCTGGGTTGGATCCCTGGGTTCGGAATGTCCCCTGGAGAAGGGAAAGTGTACCCACTCCAGTATTCTAGTCTGAAGAGTTACATGGGCTGTATAGTCCATGGGGTCGCAAAGGGTCGGACGCAACTGAGCGACTTTCAGTTTCACTTTTAGAAAAAAGGGGGTTAAAAATTGAAAAATTCAATCAACTATATGTTTTAAACTGTTATGAGGAGGTCTTTAAAACTTAAAATTGAGTCCCTTAAAATGACTCATTTGCCTCATGAATCAGTCAGGGCTCAACCCGGAAAACAAAAACCACTGTAAGAACTGAAATGAGAGACGTCAGTACAGGGCCAAGGTGCCACAGGTGAGGGGCTGGCTGGGAAGTCGGTGGACAGTGAGGGGTCCCCAGGACAAGCCAGAGCTGGAGGTTGATGTGGTCCTGCCGCCAGAGGAAGGATGCTGAGTTCCTGGAGTCCAGGGTGGGTGGAATCTACAATGGGCTTAAATGGCAGGAGCAGCAGCAGCCGTATGAGTTGTGGGAGACGCTGCTGGGGTCAGAGAAGGAAGAGGATAAACCCAGATTTATGTGGACATCAGCATCTCCCACACTCTGGGCATGGAAGGGGTGAGGACTGAGTCTTGGTGTGAACAATCCAGAAACTGGAATGTCTAGGAACTCCCACTATAACACAGGGCTGAACTACACTTAAACACTGATCAACACCTCTAGCTACCACTTCGGGTTCTTCTAATGAATTTGCGTCTGCCTCACTGGAAAAATATTACAGAGCTACTCTTTGAAATGTAAGGTATTTAGGATCAGGGAGGCATGCAATGGAGGACCCAAGAGAAAAATGTAGGGCTTGGATGCTGCATTTCTTCATGGAACAGAACCATATTGTGCAATATTCATATGTGTGTGCCTTTTCCTGGAGAATTCTACCAGTCCTGGAAAGCCAGAGACAGGGAAGAGCATGACTCTATAAAATATTCCTACATCTCAATAACATAAAGATGAACAGCACATTTTAAAAATGAGCAAAAGGACATGAAGAAATGCTTCACATGGAAAGATAAACAAATAGATGAGAACACATAAAAAGTGCTCAATATCATTAGTAATCAGGGAAACGCAAACAAAAATTATAAACAACAGAACAGTAACACCAAGTGTTAGCTAGGATATGCAGCTACCAAACTGTCAGATATTTTTGTTGGGAAATTAATATAGTAAAACTATTTTACAAAAAAAAAAGAAGACCCAAAAGAAGCAGTTGGTCCCAACAGTTTATATACTGTTTTAACAAAGAGAAGTAAATTGTGGAGACAAGAAAAAGGAAAAAGAGTTAAAGCTTTAAGGGTGGTATATTGTAGAAAGGTAAATGCATAGGGAGAACTAATAACAGCCATTCAATATCACAGTAATCCAAGCCTAGGCCCAACCAGTAACGCGGAAGAAGCTGAAGTTGAGCGGTTCTATGAGACCTACAACACCTTTTAGAACTAACACCCAAAAAAAGATGTCCTTTTCATTATAGGGGACTGGAATGCAAAAGTAGGAAGTCAAGAAACACTGGGAAGTAACAGGCAAATTTGGCCTTGGAATACAGAATGAAGCAGAGCAAAGACTAATAGAGTTCTGCCAAGAGAACGCATTGGTCATATCAAACACCCTCTTCCAAAAACACAAGAGAAGACTCTACACATGGACATCACCAGATGGTCGACACAAAAGTCAGATTGATTATATTCTTTGCACCCAAAGATGGAGAAGCTCTATACAGTCAGCAAAAACAAGACCGGGAGCTGACTGTGGCTCAGATCATGAACTCCTTATTGCCAAATTCAGACTGAAATTGAAGTAAGTAGGGAAAACCACTAGACCATTCAGGTATAACCTAAATCAAATTCCTTATGATTATACAGTGGAAGGGAGAAATAGACTTAAGGGACTGGATCTGATAGATAGAATGTCTGATGAACTATGGACAGAGGTTCATGATATTGTATAGGAGACAGGGATCAAGACCATCCCCATGGAAAAGAAATGCAAAAAAGCAAAATGGCTGTCTGGTGAGGCCTTACAAATAGCTGTGAAAAGAAGAGAAGCGAAAAGCAAAGGAGAAAAGGAAAGATATAAGCATCTGAATGCAGAGTTCCAAAGATAGCAAGGAGAGATAAGAAAGCCTTCCTCAGCGATCAGTGCAAAGAAATAGGGGAAAACAATAGAATGGGAAAGACTAGAGATCTCTTCAAGAAAATCACAGATACCAAGGGAACATTTTATGCAAAGATGGGCTCGAAAAAGGACAGAAATGGTATGCACCTCACAGAAGCAGAAGACAATAAGAAGAGGTGCCAAGAATACACAGAAGAACTATACAAAAAAGATCTTCATGACCAAGATAATCACAATGGTATTATCACTCACCTAGAGCCAGACATCCTGGAATGTGAAGTCAAGTGGGCCTTAGAAAGCATCACTACAAACAAAGGTAGTGGAGGTGATTGAATTCCAGTTGAGCTATTTCAGATCCTGAAAGATGATGCTGTGAAAGTGCTGCACTCAATATGCCAGCAAATTTGGAAAACTCATCAGTGGCCACAGGACAGGAAAAGGTCAGCTTTCATTCCAATCCCAAAGAAAGGCAATGCCAAAGAATGCTCAAACTACTGCACAATTGCACTCATCTCACACGCTAATAAAGTAATGCTCAAAATTCTCCAAGCCAGGCTTCAGCAACACGTGAACCATCAACTTTCAGATGTTCAAGCTGGATTTAGAAAAGGCAGAGGAACCAGAGATCCAGCTGCCAACATCTGCTGGATCATGGAAAAAGCAAGAGAGTTCCAGAAAAACATCTATTTCTGCTTTATTGACTATGCCAAAGCCTTTGACTGTGTGGATCACAATAAACTGTGGAAAATTCTGAAAGAGATGGGAATACCAGACCACCTGACCTGCCTCTTGAGAAACCTATATGCAGGTCAGGAAGCAACAGTTAGAACTGGACATGGAACAACAGACTGGTTCCAAATAGGAAAAGGAGGACGTCAAGGCTATATATTGTCACCCTGCTTATTGAAGTTATATGCAGAGTACATCATGAGAAACACTGGGCTGGAAGAAGCACAAGCTGGAATCAAGATTGCCGGGAGAAATATCAATAACCTCAGATATGCAGATGATACCACCCTTATGGCAGAAAGTGAAGAGGAACTAAAGAGCCTCTTGATGAAAGTGAAAGAGGAGAGTGAAAAGGTTGGCATAAAGCTCAACATTCAGAAAACTAAGGTCATGGCATCTGGTCCCATCACTCTATGGCAAATAGATGGGGAAACAGTGGAAACAGTGTCAGACTTTATTTTGGGGGGCTCCAAAATCACTGCAGATGGTGACTGCAACCATGAAATTAAAAGACACTTACTCCTTGGAAGGAAAGTTATGACCAACCTAGATAGCATATTCAAAAGCAGAGACATTACTTTGCCAACAAAAGTTTGTCTAGTCAAGACTATGGTTTTTACAGTGGTCATGTATGGATGTGAGAGTTGGACTGTGAAGAAAGCTGAGCACCAAAGAATTGATGCTTTTGAACTGTGGTGTTGGAGAAGACTCTTGAGAGTCCCTTGGACTGCAAGGAGATCCAACCAGTCCATCCTAAAGGAGATCAGTCCTGGGTGTTCTTTGGAAGGACTGATGCTAAAGCTGAAAGAAACTCCAATACTTTGGCCACCTGATGCGAAGACCTGACTTATTGGAAAAGACTCTGATGCTGGGAGGGATTGGGGGCAGGAGGAGAAGGGGACGACAGAGGATGAGATGGCTGGATGGCATCACCGACTCGATGGACATGAGTTTGGATGGACTCCGGTATTGTTGATGGACAGGGAGGCCTAGTGTATTGCAATTCATGGGGTAGCAAAGAGTCAGACAAGTCTGAGCCTGACAACTGAACTGAACTGAACAACAGACAAGGGTTATTGACTAAGGTTTGTTATGCCAATTCCTCTCCTTGCAGTCTCAGAGCTAACCTGACTCCACCCTCCCTGGTACAAGAGACAGAGGGTTTGGGTTCACACACAGGGAAATGGATGCCCTGCTGTTAGGCAAATGGTAAGGGTAGAGAACTTTTCTGTCTGTTGCTTCTCACTTGCCTTCAGCTAAATATAATCCTTCTGCCAAAGTGGCATATTTGGAGGTGTTGTACTTTAATCTCCTTCAGTATATATCCTCTCACATTAAGGAACCATATTCTAAAGGAACTGGTCTTTATGTTACATAAGAATGCTAATGTGAGAAAAATGTCAACTAGCAGGCATGCATTACATCGTGAAACTGCAATGCCCTTTTGTCCTTTCATCATTCATTTTAGTGGAGCTTCACAGAGTATGAGCACTTCATTTCTCTCTAAATTAGCCTGACACAGCTGGTGTGGGCTGCATTTCCTTGCCTCTTTGCTTACAAGAAGCATTTGGGAAGTGGAAGGAGTAACGTTTCAGCAGGGACTTCTTTTGGTAATGAAAATTGCAGAACAGCTTCAATAACAGTAAACACTGAAGACCCATTAAGTCATCTCCCTTATTGTGTTTAACACCATCCGATTCAATGAGAGAATCAAGGGCCACAGCTGGATGCAAGAAGCACTGGAATTCAAGCAACTGCCTCCTTGCATCATGCAATATCTAAGAAGTAGAGGGTGAAAGATAAAAAGTCATCACTGGGTTTTGATTGTAGATCAGCAGTCAGTGTAAAGGAAGACTTGCTATTTCACACAGATTTGTTAAACATAACACGTGTGCTGTCTGGAGGAAGGACAGAGAGCACAAGTATTCTTGACTGTTTAGCAATGAGCATTTACAAAGTAATTTATCATTTGCTTTAGAGACAAATGAGATTGTTTAGAGACAATGCTGCAAATCACAGGATCTTTTCATTTGATTAGACAAGTAGATAAAAATCAATCTTAGAAAAAAAAAATCTTCAAACTCCAGCGCTCTTATTTTTTCTTTTCTCGTCTCATTATTTTTATAGACTGTAACCATGGTGCTGTTCAGAACATAGCTCTGTTCCTTGCATAGCTTCGAAGCTCACAGTTTTGAGTTTCACCACCTCTGAGACAGCTCCCGACTCAGACTCCTTTGAAATCCAGCTTTACCTTTCTTTATTTCATATTCTTGTAATTCTCATGAGTTCACTTTGATGCTGCTGGCTTAGGGAGACCATCCAACACATCTTCTTCCCAGAGCTATAGGCAATGATGCTGCTGTTGACTTGGATGGAAATTTACTCTGATGAGAACCAAATTAAGTTGGGAAATCTTAGCTACAGATGTTTAGGAACATTTTCAACCGTTGAAGTAGATCAAGTGAAGGGCATTTATAGTATCACTAACAGCGTACATTGTCTCCCAGTGTCTGCCAGTCTCCAAGAGCTCCTATAGAGTCAGAGCAGAAAGACCACCCGCCACAAAGGCAGATGACTTGTGATTTCAGCTGAATGGCCAGCATTTCTCCTCAATCATCCTGGACATACTGTGCTTCTCACGCATCACAGCTGACGAGCTCAGTGGGCGCTTCAAGAGTGGGAAGTGGCCCCCCGCCCACTCCAGCTCACCGTGTAACGTCCAGGACGTCACTCCACCTCTTTCTGCTGCCTCTTACCTGGTCTTCCTCATCTAATACCACTTGGCTGTGAATTCTGTGTCCCTCCAAAATCTGTATGTTGAAGTCCTAGCTCCCAGTGCGATGGCATCACAAGCAGAGGCCATTGGTGGATGACTAGGCCAGGAGGGTGGGGCCCTCCTGAATGGGATTTGTGTCCTTATCAAAGAGATCCAGAGCGCCGCTGCCCCTTCACCCATGAGGATACAGGGAGACGAAGGCTGCCAGTGGAGAAGTGGGCCCTCACCAGACACCCAGCACGTTGATTCTCAACACGCCCACCTCCAGAGCTGTGGGGAATAAATGTGTTTTTTTCCAGGGCACCAAGTCTAAGGCATTTTGTTGTAGCAACACAAACAGACTAAGATGCTACTCCTCTACCTCTAAGTGTGACACACATATGCCTAAAGGACTGACTAACACTCCCATAACAATCCTCTAATTTCATTTCTGCTCTTTTCCAGTCTCAATCCTGACTAAATCCCCTTTGCTTCTCCTTGTCTTTTATTAAATTATTACCAGAGGTATAATTTACTTGAGGGGCCCACCTGTATGGTAGGGTGAAGACCTAATTATACAACATCAATCTAAGGAGCTCACATGCTTTATCTAACGTGATCATCCCCACAACCCAGGAAGGTAAATATTGTTAAATTTAGCTCAAGACAAGGAAAGCAGATGCTCAGAGAGGAAATCCACTGTCTGAGCTGATATGGAAGGGAACACAGTTACAAATTTTAATTTTTCATCATAATGGTCCTCCTTTTATTTACAGCTAACAGCCATCTGCTGGCGAAATTTCCAATATCCTCCATCTACCATAAGACCATAGTGAAAGCAACTAAATGTAGAGTATTTTAATACATCCATTCATGAATGGATTTTTATTAATATGTTTATCATAAAATAAGTTTACATAATGCTATGAACATGGAGGAGAAGGCAAAGGCAACCCACTCCAGTGCTCCTGCCTGGAAAATCCCATGGACGGAGGAGCCTAGTAGGCTACAGTCCATGGGGTCTCGAAGAGTCAGACACAACAGAGATTTCACTTTCACTTTTCACTTTCATGCATTGGAGAAGGAAATGGCAACCCACTCCAGTGTTCTTACCTAGAGAATCCCAGGGATGGGGGAGCCTGGTGGGCTGCCATCTATGGGGTTGCACAGAGTTGGACACAACTGAAGTGACTTAGCAGCAGCAGCATGAACATGGAATTGATACGGTACAGGAATTTTAAAAAACCATGATTTCTACTTTCCACTACCATACACTAGAGGTGAGGGAAGAAAAACAGGAAGGACACAAATTGAAAAGCCATGCAGCATATTACATTACATATTTATACAATAAAACACAAATACAAAAGGAAGAATGATAAAGAGAAATTCGATACCAAATGAAGTCACCTGGGAAAGATTTAAGAAACTGTGGACACTGTAGAATTTGCAGTGAATCTTAAAAATTGATGGGATTTGGCTAGGATGACCAGACAGAGATAAACATTACTTGAATAACACAGGTTAAACAACACAGTTAATGAGAAACAGCCATAGTATGTTTAGGGAACAGAGAAAATGACAACAAGATGTTTATGAATCAGAGGAAAAGGAATCAAGTATGTTAAACATGAATAAGTCATTACATTACATTACATTAAACATGAATAACTCACAGGCTGTAATAAAAAGCATGTGTACTTTGCCTCCTACTGCACTTTCAAAGTAGTCAGTGTGGCTTCTTAAGATCCAATGATGTGCTAGAAAATCACCTTTCTAGAGGGAGAAGTCCTGATTTGTCCCATTTACCAATTTCTGTGTTGTAAATACTCCCATTCTGGTCAATTTCAAGCTACTGGTGCTTTACCCACAGGCTCACATGGTTCCTAAATATTGAATTATCAACCTTCATAAGCCACAAGGTTGATCCCAAATGCTTCTGGTTCCCCTTTCCTTTTGATGAAAATTTGCGTTTTTTCTTTTTCTTCTCTTCTCTGGTTATTCTGAACACCATAAAAATTCCACAATTTAAGTTGTAAAACAGTCCAATTTTAAGAATTAAAATGATAAAACCTGAAAGTGAAAGTCTCTCAGTGGTGTCTGACTCTTTGCAACCCCATGGATTATACAGTTCATGGAATTTTCCAGGCCAGAATGCAGGAGTGGGCAGCCTTTCCCTTCTCCAGGGGATCTTCCCAACCCAGGCACCGAACCCAGGTCTGCTGCATTGCCCGTGGATTCTTTACCAGCTGAGCCACCAGGGAAGCCCAAAAATACTGGAGAGAGTAGCCTATCCCTTCTCCAGGGGATCTTCCCACCCCAGGAATCGAACTGGGGTCTCCTGAATTGCAGGCAGATTCTTTACCAGCTGAGCTACCAGGGAAGTCCAAGTGAAACTCGTTCAGTCATGTCCAACTCTTTGCAACTCAAAATAGTGGAGTGGGTAAGCTGTTCCCTTCTCCACGGATCCTCCCACCCCAGGGATCGAACCCACATCTTCCACATTGCGGGTGGATTCTTTACTAGCTGAGCCACCAGGGAAGCCCATGTAATAATAAAAGCTTTGAACCTGATTTACAGCTGGGCAAAGTGCCTTCCCTTTTCCTTCTTAGTGTTACCACGTCTCTGGTTGAGAACTCACTTTCTAAGCTCGCCTTCCTGCTCTGGACGTGGCTGCTCTGGACACGGCTCCTCTGGCCAGAATAATAGGTTGAGTGCAGGAGAGGCTATTACGCACATTACACACTACTACAAATTATTACAGGCTATTACACACATCAAAGGGAATTTTTAAGCTCTGCACAAGCATGAGCAGCTGCGACGGTGCACAAGTGTGGCCCAGAGGAGCCACCCCATGCCCGAGGTCAGGAGTGGTGGAAGCACTTTGCTGGAGCAGCCGTGAAGAGATACCCCACACCCAAGATAAGAGAAACCCAAGTAAGACGGTAGGTGTTGCAAGAGGGCATCAGAGGACAGACACACTGAAACCATACTCACAGAAAACTAGCCAATGTGGTCACACTAGGACCACAGCCTTGTCTAACTCAATGAAACTAAGCCATGCCTTGTGGGGCTACCCAAGACAGGGAGGCATGGTGGAGAGGGCTGACAAAATATGGTCCACTGGAGAAGGGAATGGCAAACCACTTCAGTATGCTTGCCTTGAGAACCCCATGAACAGTATGAAAAGGCAAAATGATAGGATACTGAAAGGGGAACTCCCCAGGTCAGTAGGTGCCCAATATGCTACTGGAGATCAGTGGAGAAATAACTCCAGAAAGAATGAAGGGATGGAGCCAAAGCAAAAACAATACCCAGCTGTGGAAGTGACTGGTGATAGAAGGAAGGTCCAATGCTGTAAAGAGCAATATTGCATAGGAATCTGGAATGTCAGGTCCATGAATCAAGGCAAATTGGAAGTGGTCAAACAGGAGATGGCAAGGGTTAACGTCGACATTGTAGGAATCAGCAAACTAAAATGGACTGGAAAGGGTGAACTTAACTCAGATGACCATTATATCTACTACTGCGGGCGGGAATCCCTCAGAAGAAATGGAGTAGCCATCATGGTCAACAAAAGAGACTGAAATGCAGTACTTGGATGCAATGTCAAAAAAGACAGAATGATCTCTGTTCGTTTCCAAGGCAAACCATTCAATATCATGATAATTCAAGTCTATGCCCCAACCAGCAACGCTGAAGAAGCTGAAGTTGAACAGTTCTATGAAGACCTACAAGACCTTTTAGAACTAACACCCAAAAAAGATGTCCTTTTCATTATAGGGGACTGGAATGCAAAAGTAGGAAGTCAAGAAACACCTGGAGTAACAGGCAAATTTGGCCTTGGAATGCAGAATGGAGCAGGGGAAAGACTAATAAGGGTTTTGCCAAGAAAATGTACTGGTCATAGCAAGCACCCTCTTCCAACAACACAAGAGAAGACTCTACACATGGACATCACCAGATGGTCAACACCGAAATCAGATTGATTATATTCTTTGCAGCCAAAGATGGAGAAGCTCTATACAGTCAGCAAAAACAAGACCAGGAGCTGACTGTGGCTCAGATCATGAACTCCTTATTGCCAAATTCAGACTGAAATTGAAGAAATTAGGGAAAACCACTAGACCATTCAGGTATGACCTAAATCAAATCTCTTATGATTATACAGTGGAAGTGACACATAGATTTAAGGGACTAGATCTGATAGATAGAGTGCCTGATGAACTATGGACGGAGGTTCGTGACATTGTACAGCAGACAGGGATCAAGGCCATCCCCATGGAAAAGAAATGCAAAAAAGCAAAATGGCTGTCTGGTGAGGCCTTACAAATAGCTGTGAAAAGAAGAGAAGTGAAAAGCAAAGGAGAAAAGGAAAGATATAAGATCTGAATGCAGAGTTCCAAAGAGTAGCAAGAAGAGATAAGAAAGCCTTCCTCAGCGATCAATGCAAAGAAATAGAGGAAAACAATAGAATGGGAAAAACTAGAGATCTATTCAAGAAAATTAAAGATACCAAGGGAACATTTCATGCAAAGATGGGCTCGATAAAGGACAGAAATGGTATGGACCTAACAGAAGCAGAAGATATTAAGAACAGTGGCAAAAATACACAGAAGAACTGTACAAAAAAGATCTTCATGACCCAGATAATCACGATGGTGTGATCACTCACCTAGAGCCAAACATCCTGGAATTTGAAGTCAAGTGGGCCTTAGAAAACATCACTACGAACAAGGTAGTGGAGGTGATGGAATTCCAGTTGAGCTATTTCAAATCCTAAAAGATGATGCTGTGAAAGTGCTGCACTCAATATGCCAGCAAATTTGGAAAACTCTCATCAGTGGCCACAGGACTGGAAAAGGTCAGTTTTCATTCCAATCCCAAAGAAAGGCAATGCCAAAGAGTGTTCAAAGTACTGCACAATTGCACTCATCTCATACACTAGTAAAGTAATGCTCAAAATTCTCCAAGCCAGGCTTCAGCAACATGTGAACCGTGAATGTCCAGATGTTCAAGCTGGTTTTAGAAAATGCAGAGGAACCAGAGATTAAATTGCCAACATTCACTGGGTCATCGAAAAAGCAAGAGAGTTCCAGAAAAACATCTATTTCTCCTTTATTGACTATGCCAAAGCCTTTGACTGTGTGGATCACAATAAACTGTGGAAAATTCTGAAAGAGATGGGAATACCAGACCACCTGACCTGCCTCTTGAGAAATCTGTATGCAGGTCAGGAAGCAACAGTTAGAACTGGACATGGAACAACAGACTGGTTTCAAATAGGAAAAGGAGGACGTCAAGGCTGCATCTTGTCACCCTGCTTATTGAAGTTATATGCAGAGTACATCATGAGAAACCCTGGGCTGGAAGAAGCGCAAGGTGGAATCAAGATTGCTGGGAGAAATATCAATAACCTCAGATATGCAGATGACACCACCTTTATGGCAGAAAGTGAAGAAGAACTAAAGAGCCTCTTGATGAAAGTGAAAGAGGAGAGTGAAAAAGTTGGCTTAAAACTCAACATTCAGAAAACTAAGGTCATGGCATCCGGTCCCATCACTTCATGGCAAATAGATGGGGAAAGAGGAAACAGTGTCGGACTTTATTTTTTTTGGCTCCAAAATCACTGCAGATGGTGACTGCAGCCATGAAATTAAAAGACACTTACTCCTTGGAAGGAAAGTTTTGGCCAACCTAGATAGCATATTCAAAAGCAGAGACATTACTTTGCCAACAAAGGTCCATCTAGTCAAGGCTATGGTTTTTCCAGTGGTCATGTATGGATGTGAGTGTTGGACTACAAAGAAATCTGAGCACAGAAGAACTGATGCTTTTGAACTGTGGTGTTGGAGAAGACTCTTGAGAGTCCCTTGGACTGCAAGGAGATCCAACCAGTCCATCCTAAAGGAGATCAGTCCTGGGTGTTCATTGGAAGGACTGATGTTGCAGCTGAAACTCCAATACTTTGGCCACCTGATGTGAAGACCTGACTCATTGGAAAAGACCCTGATGCTGGGAAAGATTGAGGGCAGGAGGAAAAGGGGATGACAGAGTATGAGATGGCTGGATGGCATCACCGACTCAATGAACATGAGTTTGAGTGGACTCTGGGAGTTGGTGATGGACAGGGAGGCCTGGCGTGCTGCGGTTCATGGGGTCGAAAAGAGTCAGACACGACTTAGCGACTGAACTGAACTGAACTGAAACATCTTCATTTTACACCCCAAAGCGTTCTGTGGTTGATAGACTTTTTCCTGCCTAATGAATCCATACACACAAGGTTTACTTACTATAAGCAATCTTTAGCCAAGGACATCCTGCTAAAAGCATTCCTGCTAAAGAGATAATGTCTGTTTCTCTGGGAAACTATCACTTGTCTACGGGAGTCCACTTAGCAAGGAAATGAGACAGGGTCACCTGACTGTTTACCTTGCCTTGGACAGGGGGTGGAGAAAGTCATCTTCCAACTAAACCTAGTGAATGGATCACAAGCAGCTTCTTATGGTCTGCCCTCGAGAGATCACATTTGTCTAGGGGTCCTAACATTCAAGATGCTCTCATTTTAACCCTCTAAATGAGTCACTTCCTCCCATTAGCACTGCCCTTACCTGTACTGCAGGGCCCTTTGGAGGCTGCTGTTGACTGTATGTTGCAAAAATTGAAATATTACCAATAAATAAGCAAAACAATGAAACATCGGTGCTTAAGATATCAAATGCATATAATCCTAACAAGAACAGGGAAATCCAAAATAGGCTGATAAGATTTTATCCGTTCCTATATGAAATCATAATAGTGTGGGCAGCTATTAAAAGTCTGCTGAACAGATTATTCTTTTTCATTCATTCTCCTTGATGCAAAATTTATAAAATGCAGGAGTTGGGGAAGGAGAACCATAATATAATTCAGGACAAACAGGTTAAAAACTCTGAGTTTTTAATATTATATTAGAGTTAATATTGCATTAGACTTTATACCTAGTAATATTAGAGTTTAATATGTGGGAGAAATGGGTTGATATAAAAAACAGGAAAAAAAATAATCAAGGGAAAAATAATAGGAAATGGTTCAAGAAGTCTCAACCCAAGAAGAGGAAAGTTTTCAAAGAACTCTACACAGACAACAAAGCAGCCTCACGAGTGTGTAATTTGTGAGGAGTTATGTACTATTATTGTAATTTTTTTTAAATTGGATCCTTTTTTCCCCTCAGTTCCTTATTTTATGAAACTCAAAACAACTATCTCTTCTTAAACTTCACTGGAAAAAAAATGCCTTAGCAATAAATCCCACCAGATAAAGTAAATTATAATAATTCTTTTTCTAATATATTATATTCTCAATATGAAGAGTTTCATGGGGGCATAATTTGCACACCGAATTTAAAATCCTGACAACTGAAAATGAAAAAAAAGAATGAGAGAAAAAAAGAAACTTTATGATGAAGAGTGTTTTCAGACAAACTTGATGATAATAACCACATGCACAAGTTCTGAATTTTCTCCAAAAACACTGGACAACTATAAGGATCTAAACTGGGAATCTGTCAGTTTGTAAGAAAGCCAAGGTGTTGCTTAGGTGCTGGAAGCAGTAGTTGTTGAGTTATATGTGGAAGAAGCCCTATGGCGGTGGTGGGGGGGGGGGGCCAGAAACCAAAAAAAAAAATCTCTAAAGGGGGGGGGGGAGAGAGAATCCTGCAATGGTTTCTGAAGAAACAACCATGTTATATATATATATATATATATATATATATATAGGTAATTCTGAGGTAGGTATCTATTTCTCAGTTGAGACACACTAGTTGATTTATGTGAAAATAATTCTGCAATATTGCTAAAGCAAGAGTTGTAAAAGATAAAAGTACTCTGCAAATGCCATGAGATAGCAAAACTACATATTAGAAAAAAATTTAAGATTAAACACAAACTGCAAATCATCCAGAATATGCAGGCACAGATTCCATTCAGACTAAGCTAACTTTATACCACAAACATAGTTAAATTAAAACCATCCTCTAAAAAGAACACTTACAATAGACAGCCATGACTAATTTCTTTCTTTCAAAAAAAAAAAAAAAAAGGAATGCCCAAATAGATTATAAATTCATGTGGAAAATGAGTCAGGCAATGTAATGGATTTTAATCTCTACTCTGTGGGCTCATGGATGCCTTCCAAAGCCTGTGAACTGTCTAAGGTGGAAAACAAAATTTCATTTGTACATGAACAGGAGAACTTCAATGTTTTAACCAGATTCTCCAAGGGAATTCATGCCCTGCCACGCCAGAAAGTCAAGGACCATTGTTCCCAATGCAAACAATAGGATACAAAGATGACTGAATAGTCTACAACTCGTGAAAGACCAGGAAATAACTAAATTACCAAGGAAGTCCCAAGAACAGTATCATGTGGACCTAATTTGGGTTCCTAGGGAGTTTAATGGGGCTTCCCAGGTAGTGCTCGTGGTAAAGAACCCACGTGCCAAAGCAGGAGACATGAGATGCAGGTTTGACCCTGGGTGGAGAAGACCCCTGAAGGAGGGCATGGCAACACACTCCAGTATTCTTGCCTGGAGAATCCCATGGACAGAAGAGCCTGGTGGGCGACAGTCCACAGGGGTCACAAAGAGTTGGTCTCTTTGTGAAGCAACTTAGCATGCACACAGTGAGTTTAACACCTTCTGGAAACCCAGTTTTTTATGGAGGAATAGAATGGGACAGATTTTCTGCTACAGAACACATCTGAATACGATCATGATCTATCATCCTGTTTACTATACTAGGTTTCTTAATCTCCTTCTTTTGTGCTGTTTTTGCAGTGGGATTTTGCATTTACTTCTTGGCATTTATCATACCAGTAATATTTACATGATAAAATTTTTATAAACCCTTGAGCAAAATCCCTAATTACTTGTAATTTTAAGTCAGCCTAACATAAAATCTAATTGATTAAGACCATCCCTTTTAATTTTCTTTCATTCTTATTTCATTCATTTTTCTCAGTGGAAAGGGATACTGAATTAGCAATTATATATGAAAAGCATACATGAGATGATTAGATAGCATCATCAGTTCAATGGACATGAATTTGAGCAAACTCCAGGAGTTATTGGAGGACCAGAGCAGCCTACTCCAGGAGATACTGGAGGACATGGACCATAGTCCATGGGGTCACAATCAGTCAGACACAACTTAGTGACTTAACAGTAACATGAAAAACACATTATTGTCCACCAAAATACTGTTGTCCTATAATTTAATCCATGTACTTCTAAGTTCATCTTTACCTTAATATTGCTTTTTAAAAAACTTGTTATTTTGTATAGGGGTATAGCCAATGAACAAGGTGGTGACGGTTTCAAGTGAAGAGCAAAGACACTCAGCCATACACATACAGGTATCCATTCTCCCTCACACTCCCCCTTCCATCCAGGCTGCCACATAACACTGAGCCGATTTCTATGTGTTATCCAGTAAGTCCTTGCTAGTTATCCATTTAAAATACAGCAGTGTGTACATGTCCATCCCAAACTCCCTAACTACCCCGTTTCCCCATCCTTTCCCCCACCAGCAACCATAAGAAACCCCAAGTTCATTGAATTATAATGCAGTGTACACATGTTATTTATCTAGGATACTACAATAATAGCACCAGACACTCTGTCCATATCCATACCACCACTGATTTTTAAATACCTTTCTCCCAGAAAAAGGGCCGAATCTCTAGCAGTGCCTAAGTTAAGCAGATTTAACACATGCTGTCAAAGGCAGTCTTTATCAGTTCAGTTCAGTTGTGTCCTACTCTTTGCGACCCCATGGATGATACAGTCCATAGAATTCTCTGGGCCAGAATAATATTGGAGTGAGTAGCCTTTCTCTTCTCCAGGGGATCTTTCCAACCCAGGGATAAAACACAGGTCTCCCACATTGCAGGTGGATTCTTTTCCAGCTGAGCCACAGAGGAAGCCCATTGTATAAGTAATAGCCTGTAAACATAAAAGTTTACTAAAAATTACAAATACAGAGTGAATAATCCTGGGAGCCAAAAGTGAGAAGTCAGAAAATGACTCCCTGTCTTATGGACTGCAACAACGAAATACCATATCTGAGTGGCATAAACAAAAGAAATGAATTTTCTCACAGTTCTGGAACCTGAAAAGTCCAAGGCCAAGGTGCTATTCTATTCCTGGTGAGAGCTCTTTTCATAGATTACTGATGGCCACTTTTTTAGTGTGCCTTTACAGGGCCTTTCCTTTGTCCTTGTGCATGCAGTAAGAGACTTCAAGCTTTCTGTGTCTTTTTATAAAGGCACTAATCCCACATGAGGACCCCACCCTCATAATATCTTACATCAGTAATTGTGACCCAAAGAACCATCTCCAAGTATCACCACATTGGCCTTTCAGTTCAGTTCAGTTCAGTTGCTCAGTCGTGTCCGACTCTTTGCGACCCCATGAATCGCAGCACGCCAGGCCTCCCTGTCCATCACCAACTCCCGGAGTTCACTCAGACTCACGTCCATCGAGTCTGTGATGACATCCAGCCATCTCATCCTCTGTCGTCCCCTTCTTCTCCTGCCCCCAGTCCCTCCCAGCATCAGAGTCTTTTCCAATGAGTCAACACTTCGCATGAGGTGGCCAAAGTACTGGAGTTTCAGCTTTAGCATCTTTCCTTCCAAAGAAATCCCAGGGCTGATCTCCTTCAGAATGGACTGGTTGGATTGCCCTGCAGTCCAAGGGACTCTCAAGAGTTTTCTCCAACAACCACAGTTCAAAAGCAGCAATTCTTTGGTGCTCAGCTTTCTTTATAGTCCAACTCTCACATCCATATATGACTATGGGAAAAACCATAGCTTTGACTAGACGGACCTTAGTCAGCAAAGTAATGTCTCTGCTTTTTAATATGTTGTCCAGGTTGGTCATAACTTTCCTTCCAAGGAGTAAGCGTCTTTTAATTGCATGCTGTAGTCACCATATGCAGTGACTCTGAAGCCAAAGAAAATAAGTTCTGTCACTGTTTCCATTGTTTCTCCATCTATTTGACATGAAGTGATGGGACCGGATCCCATGATCTTAGTTTTTTGAATGATGAGCTTTAAGCCAACTTTTTCACTCTCCTCTTTCACTTTCATCAAGAGGGTCTTTAGTTCTTTTTCACTTTCTGCCATAAGGGTGGTGTTATCTGCATATCTGAGGTTATTGATATTTCTCCTGGCAATCTTGATTCCAGCTTGTGCTTCATCCAGCCTGGCATTTCTCATGATGTACTCTGCATAGAAGTTAAATAAGCAGCGTAACAAAATACAGCCTTGACACACTCCTTTCTTGATTTGGAACCAGTCTGTTGTTCCATGTCCAGTTCTAACTGTTGCTTCTTGACCTGCATATCAGACCACCTGCCCTGCCTGGTATTCCCATCTCTTTAAGAATTTTCCAAAGTTTGTTGTGAATCACACAGTCAAAGGCTTTGGTGCAATCAATAAAGCACAAGTAAATGTTTTTCTAGAACTCTTGTTTTTTGTATGATCCAATGGATGTTGGCAATTTTAACACATGTTGTCAAAGGCAGTCTTTATAGTTCCTGACATGTGGTAGGGTGAATAATGTATATATACCATACAACTAGAAAGATTAATAAGGTGAGGACGTTCATTCTTTAGAAGAATATTTTACTTCCAAAGGAAGAGAGCCGTGGGAATGTGGAGTGGGAAGAACATGCCACTGAAGCATCCAGGTTCTGGCCATGAGAAGTAACACTCATTGAACAGGGAGAAGAAAGCAGAAGCCTGCCACGCTGACAGAGGACACAGGAGCAGAGCCTGCTGGGGAGCAGGGAGGTTCTGAGGAGGCTGTTTGCCTGCACTTCCCTGCCTCCCTCCAAACCCTGCTCACCTTCCAGCTTCTGAGCTGAATCCCAGGTGACCAGGGAAGCATCCCCCTCGATGCATGAGAAGGGCCAAAGGTCATAGCTCCCAGCTTGCTGGAGGTTATTTAGGCTTGTCTGGGGGGCGCCACTCTAGTTTTTGCCCTGACACTCCTCTTTTCAGATGAACTGTCATTATTCATAACTGCACTCAAATAAGCTAAGATGGGCTGGGTAGCCCTCTCCCTTCCACTTGCTGCTCCTGCCACAGCCAGGCTAGTAGCACGTGACCCACGCAGCAAACGGCCTCTCATTTTAAAAGTCACTCACAGCTAACAAGTGTGGGGGCACAACAACAAACCACACGGTGTAAGAAGGAACGTGCCCGCCGATTAAAGGAATGTGCCCCCCGATTAAAGGAACATGCCCCCCGATTAAAGGAACATGCTCGCCTGATTAAAGGCACATGCCCCCCAATTAAAGGCACATGCCCCCAGATTAAAGGAACGTGCCCGTCTGATTAAAGGCACATGCCCCCCAATTAAAGGAACATGCCCCCAGATTAAAGGAACGTGCCCGTCTGATTTATCCCATTGATTATAGTCTGTAACCCGTGAAAGACCAGGAAATTACTAAATCACCAGGAGTCCCAAGAACAGTACTATGTGGACCTAATCTGGGTTCCTAGGGAGTTTAATGGGGCTTCCCAGGTAGCACTCGTGGTAAAGAACCCACGTGCCCAAGCAGGAGACACGAGACGCAGGTTTGACCCTGGGTAGAGAAGACTCCTGAAGGAAGGCATGGCAACCCACTCCAGTATTCTTTCCTGGAGAATCCCATGGACAGTGGAAGTGAAGAGTTAACTCTGTCTTATCTTGGTTCCCAAGGAACCTATGCATTCCTACGGAAAAAGCAACCCTCCAGGTCATTCCACCTCAACCCCCTTCCTCTTCCTGATTTCAGCACAAACAAACCCCAGCATCTGTTTTATTTTACAGGACAAGCCGCTCACACTCGAGAGAGGAATGAACACGAACACAGAGGCAACACTCAGTCATTCTCCACTGAGCCAAGATGCGCTCCTTAATAAAAACACCCTGTAAAAACAGTTCCTCTGATTGAAAACAGCATCAGAAGTTTCAAAACAAAACAAAAACAGAGCGGTTTAGTTCATAATGAAGATTACCTCCATGTAAGTAATCTTTTTACACAGGTTTTTAGATGAGCTCACATTATCAACAACAAAAAAATAAAACATAAACCTCAACTTAAAAAAACTTTATAAACCTATTTTTTATTTTTGAAGAACGTTTCAACATGAAGTCATCTTCCTGAAATGCATTCTGGGTAGTACACAGTTCATTTTACGCACTTCACAAGCTAAATTCAGACAATTATACTCAACTCCGAATTAAATTTTTTAAAAATCTTTTTATTTTTTTGCTTGGTGAGGTTCTTTTGAGTCTCTAACGCTGAACTTTGCTTTGAATTCTTCAGAATAAAAGCTATTCAAATAATTTGAAAACTTCTATCAAGAATCCTGGCACTTTTCCTGCAGATAAAATGGGCATTCCACTCACTCCTCCCACATACCAAACAGTGAAGGCAATACAACAATTTCCCAAACACAGCATTTTTTCCTCTCAGTTAATATAATTTTTGTATGATGTATTAGTAAACAGTTGGGTGTGTGCTAAGTCGTGTCCAACTGTTTGTGATCCTATGGACTGTAGCCCTCCAGGCCTTTCTGTCCATGGAATTTTCCAGGCAAGAACACTGGAGTGGTTTGCCATTTCCTAATCCAGGGGATCTTTCTGACTCAGAAATAGAACCCATGTCTCTTGTATCTGCTGCACTGGCCTGTGGACTCTTTACCAGCTGAGCCACCAGGGAAGCCCACTAGACAAGTCAGTTGGTTAATAACTGTGTGGTGCCACACATGCGATTTTAAAGATCCATGGCACAGAATATTATAATATTCATTACTGTGATGGTATTTAGCTCTTTCCAGCTAATACTTTTTTTAAAATAACAACCTCCAACCAGAAAGAACCCAAATGCCTGTCAATGGGTGACTGGATAAACTGTAAATCCAATTAATGAATTACCACTCAGCATCTAAAAGAAATGGACTTTTAATATCTACAAGGACATGTATGAATTTCAAAATTTCTATGGTGAGTGAAAGCCAGCCAGACACAAAAAGCTATAAATTCATATTTAATTTATATTAAATTCTATAAGTTCTATTGCAGACAAAACTAATCCACAGTGGCCAAAGCAGATCATTGTTTGCCTGGGGGCAGGGAGATGAGTGACAAACAGCACGGAACACAAGCTATCATGCATGCCTCCAGGAACATTTACAGATTGTATCACAAACTGCTTCCTGATGGCTATGTTCGCCATAAAGCGTGGTCCCATTTATTAGATTGTCACCTAAACTAGCTAACATTCTGTGTATATTTTTAAAAACAATAATGATAAAATTAAATTATTGTTCAAATCCCCATCTCAAGGTCAAAGGTCACCACTAGGCATAAAATTCCAAGGTGGATATTATTTATTGTTTATTTATTGTTTGCCATTTTAAGAAGGAATGGTAATCTCTCAGCCCCATGTTGATAACAGTGCCTAGCTTTGGACCAGAGGGCAAAATGGGTGGGAGAGAGGGAAATGCTGTGGGTCTATGAAGGGGACTCTGACGTTTGATCTTATATATTGGGTTGGAAAAACAAAAGTTTTTGCCCAATCCTATATATTTGCTTGAATTTTTCAACAAGTTGTTTTTGAAGTGCTGCATTTACAACTAATTTTAGTGAAAATCTCAACAAAGTGAACTTTCCTTAAAAAAATAGAAGCCTTCAGTTAGCACAAAGACGAAACTTAAAACAAACAGGCCAATTTTCACAATGTAAAACTGCATTTAAATTGACAAATGCTACTGAGATCACAAGCTGAAATTAAACAATTAGTTTTTGATCAATAAGGTGACTCTCAATAGACCAGTTTAATTTAAAAATTGTTAACCAATTATTTATATACATGTGAGTGACCTCAAGTGAATGGATAACATAGCGTCTGGGTTTCATCCTTTCACTCCTCAGGTTTACTCTCAAATCATTTTCTTTTAAAAAATTAAATAATTTAATATGCAAATTTTCTAAGTTTACTCATTAAACTTGTTTTGAAAATACTTGTACCTGAAAAAGTCAACCCTGTTGTTATGATTGCCAATTGACAGTAACTGCAGAGAAGTCTAAATTATGTCTGTCACACATGCATTGTGGAGAAAGAAATGGCACCCCACTCCAGTACTCTTGCCTGGAAAACCCTATGGACAGAAGAGCCTGGTAGGCTACAGTCCATGGGGTCACAAAGAGTCAGACACGACTGAGCGACTCCACATATGCATTATGGTTTGAATTCAGAAAAAATTCTGAGAAGACCCAACACGGTTCCAGCAAATATAGCTAATGGCACTCAGCTGCTGCAGTCCAAAGGAATAACAAATAATCCTTTTAAAAAATGACAAGCTTGTTTAATAATCTTCATTATGTCTACAATTTCATTTCTCAGTATTTAGAATTGTGAATGATGTAATAATCTGTATTCTTCCTGATGGAAAACCTGTTATCCAAATTAAGAGCTTTTTGTCTCCCTTAACTCAATTCAGCTAATTAACAGAATCATGCTTTCCCAACTGATTTCCATTTGCTGCCAGGCAAGTTAAAAATACCATATAAAAAGCCAATAAATATGTCTTCCCCAATTAACGAGAGGCCCTTCTACCAGTTTAACTGGAAGACTAAACAGTGCACTAATTTTAAAGCTATTTCAGTTCATAACATATATTGTACCCATCATATGTGTCCATTAACTGTGATATAAGACTACCTAACGGAAAAAATCAGAAAAATTCAATTGGAAGTGAAAATGTATTCTGTAATGAACTACCAATGAGCGGATACATATCTGGATGTAGAACCAGAGTAGGATGATTTTAAACAGAAGAAAACTAATCCAGGCTTAGCAGCAGAGAAGTTTTCCTGTTTTTAGTCTATATTTCTCTGCTTCAGTCTTAACAGGCAGAAAAACATTTATAGTTTGGCAGTTGTGGGTTTTCCCATAAGCACGAGTGGAACCACAGGGCCTGCTTCCAGGCTGCGTGTGTTATTTCTGGGAAGATCACACATGCTTTAAAGATCCCATATTAGTCAAGGTAGGAACCAGCAGCAAGCGACGGCCAAACAAGGCCAGATCAATGATGGTGCACTCGTCTCTTTATTATGCTATGATGGAAATACACTTTGTGTGATTAGGACCAATTTTATCAGTGAAATTGAACATGCCTGTCAGACTAGCATTTATGAAATATGCAGCAGCTTTAGAACCAGAGGAGTCATGAAACCCCATATGTTTACTGCTTTAGAAAATGTACACATCAACCAATGTAGATATGATTCAAATACATTTGGGAGCATAATCACAACCCACTTAAAAATTATTTTGAACAATCTAATAGAAAACATTTTCCCATAGGTTTAAGGAGAAGATATACTGTAATTTTGTGAGAAAAAAATAAAGCCCTTTTTGTCTGTCAAACATTTTACTCAAGGCAGAAAAGAGGGAATATGCTTGAATTAAGAATACCAATACTATTTTCAAATTATCAACATAAAAGTCCATAAAGTAATGATACTCTAATATCGCTACTGATGATAATAATTCATTTATATTTTAAAACTGCTACTGAACTGCAAATAATGAAAGTGAATAAAATGTCTATAACACTTTTTTAGTATTTGTCCTAACTAGATTGATATAATTATGATAAGTGGAAGAGAAGCTAGAATGAATTTTGATGTAAACTGTCCCTTTTTTAAGGAAACATTAATGCTCAAATAGTGATAGCTGGCTCAACTGCTTAGTCACAACAACTTAATAATTTTGGTTTCTAAATGTTGAACATCATTTTAGTAATATTTTCTGATGGGAATAGAATACATATTCATTGCTATGAATTAACATTTTAAGGATAACACAAATAATGTCTCACTTGTAATAAACTGTCATCTCTTCCAAACCTTTTGTATCACTTGTTTTAACATCAATCCACTTGACAGAATTATTTTCATCTCAATAAGGAAAGGATGGCAGAAAATAATAGTTTTAAAATGATGCACAAATGTCTGTTTCAGAATATATGGTATAACAAAGTGCCAAGAAAACAAGCTGCTTGTGGCCTAAGATATGCGAAGAATTAATTTTTGTGCTGGCATCTACTGTAATTAGAAATGGGTCTGTGCATCATGATTAAACCAGTAACTATGGTAACGAGAGCAGGAAAGCATAAGTGCAGAAGAGGGAGGCCGAATAAGCCAATGATAAGCTGCTTTTCATCTGTTTATTTTTAGAGTCTTTGTAATAAGCAGAACTATCTATAAAATGCATATTAACCTTATTCTACTTCCTATCATTCGCTGTCAATAAATTAAGACGTGTCACTCCTTGAACTGATGCACACATTACCGGGAGGACCCTGATAGCCACCTGCACACTGCCCCTGTGATTGCGGGGCTGCATGGAGACAGCGACAGGACAGAAGATCTCAGTAATTAATTCCGTTTTTGGTGTCAGCCTTTTTGCTATAAATTGATAGCAAAGCCCCATTTTTCAGTTGCATGTGGCAACACGCTCACATTAGTAGGGCACAAGCAGGAACAGAAGGCAGCCGCTCGCTCCATGTCGAGTGCCGGGTCTCAGCGGCTCCCAGGGCAGTCTAGGGGAGACGGCGGTACAGACCTCCCAGCTCCCTGGAATCCCTGGCCTTTGAGTACATTTTTTAGTCTCAAAACCATGCAGAAATAGGAGGAATATTTAAAGCAGTTTCAAAAGAAAACATCAGTCAAAACTGATGACAGGTATAAAAAATAAGCCATTTGAGAAGAGGTTTGGGTGTTTTTTTTTTTTTCTTATCATTTATTGAGCCTAGAAAAGACTGAGGAAGCCAAGACTGTGACTGTGAACAGTAATTATCTCTTTATGGAAGATAGAGCAAGATGGAATAGCATAAGTTTCAGAAAAACAACTATAATTTATGAAATAGCTTCCTGTAAAAGAAACAACGTATCACTAAATAAGCTGTTAGAATCGAGATGAATTTAATGAAAGACACAGAAATAAAGACATGATGTTCTTGTTTAGCACAATGTGCTGTGCTGTGCTAAGTCACTTCAGTCATGTTCACCCTCTTTGTGACCCCATGGACCATAGCCCACGAGGCTGCTCTGTCCATGGGATTCTCCAGGCAAGAATACTGAGCGGGTTCCCATGCCCCCCTCCAGGGGACCTTCCCGACCCAGGGATAGAACCCGAGTCTCATGCCTCCTGCCCTGGCAAGTGGGTTCTTTACCACTAGCGCCACCTGGCAAGTCTCTTTTCGCACAATAAGAACTCACTAAACATTTTCCCCACACAACTGAGTGACTTTCACTTTAAATTTCATAATTCTGGAATAGAGCTTCTGTATAAGGAATACAGGTGGGCTTCCCAGGATCGGATACGACTGAAGGGACAGCACCTAAAGAATCACAAACCTTTTACAGCCCTTATTTCAATGGGAAGTAAATTAGGAAGTTAAGTGATTTCAAAGGTGGAAAGTCTCAACTAAGATAAGGCGCCAAAGACTATTTAACGTTTCAAAAAATGCTTTAAGCGACTGGCACCAAAGAGTTGATGACAGTATCATTTTCTTGTATTCATCGTGTCAGCCCAGATGAGGCATCTGCCAGATGTGAAGCACTGTTCTCAGTCCTGGGATACAAGCGTGAATAAGAGAGACACATCTCCTCCTCGTGTCACTTCCATTCTGGGTAGGGATGCAGCCAGGAAACAGGCAAGTTAACTAGACTGTTGCGAGAGCTCTGGGTGGCGTGACAGAGATGAACTGCTAAAAGGCTGCTTTGCTAGGCCGGTCAGGGAAGACCTTCTTGAGGCAGGTGAGGGTTCAGGGCATAGCAGCCAGTGATGCAATCAAGAGCATCCCAAGCATAGGGAACAGCAAGGCCAACTGTGCAGCGTCTGAGGACATGAGGTGACAGCGTGTTTGGACCCTGGTGGGCAAAGAGCAGAACAGGACGGTGCTCGGCCGGCAGGGGAGAGCCCACGGGGGACCTGGTTAGGCCATGTTAGGGGCTGGATTCTTAAATGTATCAATCTTCCCAACAAACTGAAAAAAAATTGTTTTTTTTCCTTTTGGAATCACTTCTTAAAAAGTACCAGTTAGAAAGTCCAAATAGGCTTACTCACCCAGAACTTCTGTTCAGCTTCCTGCGAGGAAGCCAAGATTGCAGCTCCCTGCTGTCCTGGACGCAGAACTGGACAGGCACAGCACATCAGGACCTGGGCTGAGAGTGTCCCACGTGCAGCTGCTGAGTGAAGAGGGCTGCCTTCTCTATTGCTTCTTCCAAACCAGAGACGTCTCCACCATTGTCTCCATTCAAATCAATGAGATACCAGAGAAGGAGCACAGAATTCTCTTCCTCATTTTCAAAAACTGCCTGTCACAAAATGTGAAAACTCCAACTAGAGAGCCTTTAAAAAAATAGCTAACATCTTCTCAATAATTCAGAGTAATTTTTATTTTTTTCTGTTCTCTTTAGTTTGTTTTCCATTTGTACCATTAGAAACGTCTAGTGTAATTTCCACAGCAACCACTAGAGGGAGAACTTCTACTGAAGAAAGTCACTTAAAAACACCTTCACTTGTTTCCTAAATCTGAACAACTCAAAAATAATGATGCCTCCCCAAGAGGAAAGATCATACAGGCATCTTGCAAATCTCAAATGTATTTTTTAATGTCTTGATAATAAGTAATAATATATATTCTGCAAAGAAGGGAATGGCTACCCACTCCAGTATTCTTGCCTGGAGAATTCCATGGACAGAGGGGCCTGCAGGCTACAGTCCATGGTGTTGTAAAAACTGGACAAGATTAAAACAACCAACATTTTCACTTCAAAGATTTTTACATTCATAATTCATTTGCTTTTCTAAATGAATGACCAAGGGAACAGGTATTATGACCACTTGGCTAAAATTTAAAAATGCAAATGATTGAACTGAAGACAAACAAGATTTTAATTGAACAATCATATTAGGACCGAGGTCTGAGTATTTTTTTCAAATACATTATATTGTCTTCTTATAACTTTTTGTTGAGAAAATAGAAAACTTTATAGTCTTAGCTTTCCATCATATTGTAGAGTTCTAGATAAATATCTGGAAACACAGGAGACACTTAAATAACTACTGAATGTTGGATGAATTAACATAGAGAGAAAGAGTGAATGAATGAAGTTTCACTTTCTCTGCAGCGCTGTGTGCTAACATAGCACCTAGCAATAGGACACCTGTTCTCTTTCCAACCACATCTCATGTCCGAGGCAGCAGTTGCAAGGATGCCTAAGGATATTGCTTGCAGTTTAATAAGCCCCATGAAGAAGAGAGCTTTGTAATCCTTTCTCCAAGATCATGGAATCCTCATGTTATGGACTGAATGTTAGTGTTGTCCCCAAAGTTCCTGTTAATATCCTAACTCCCCATGTGTCATGGTGTTGGAAGGTGGGGCCTCTGGAAGGTGATTAGCTCCTGAGAGTGGAGCCCTCATGAATGGATTAGTGCCCTTAAAAGGGATGAAAGAGGCATGAGAGAGATGTTCTGTTTCTCTGCCATGTGAGAATACAAGGAGAAGATGGCCATCTGTGAATCACAATCAGGGCCCTCACCAAGAAATCGACCACGCTGGCACCCTGACCTCAGACCTCCAATCTGCTGAACTGCATGAAATACCACCCAGTTTATGGGATCTTGTTACGGCAGCAGACAGATACACCTCTTCTTGTTCCACCTCTCTAGACCGATTTTAGAAAATTTAAACTAGGGAATTTTGATTATTCCACTAAATCTTATACAAAGCATCATTATGACTCAAAAACAGAATTCCCTCACATGGGTTAACTGCAGAGGAAAGAAGCAACAATTAACTAGAAGAAAGAAGACTTAAAGTTGTGATCTACGCCTTCCTTTTGCTCAGATGGTGAAGACTCTGCCCGGAATGCAGGAGACTCAGGTTCGATCCCTGGGTTTGGAAGATCCCCTGGAGAACGGAATGGCAAGCCACTGCAGGATTCTTGCCTGGAGAATCCCATGGACAGAGGAGCCTGGCGAGCTACAGTCCATGGGGTCACAAAGAGTCGGACAGGACTAACACTTTCACTTTCCTTCCTTTTGCAGGAATCTTGAAACATTTGCCACAAAGGTATACTATGGGTCTGTGTCACATCAAGTAAAATAAAAATATCGATATTATAATAATAAGTTACCAATTGCTATTAGAGTAAGTAAAGGACATTTATTGAAATCCACTAAAGAGCCTTGAAAAAAGGCAATAATCCCCTGAGAGACACTAGACACTTCTTTTCAAGCAAGAAGGCTGCATTTGGTGGGATGTGTATATGTGGGGATGGGGTACTTGCTGTCTCTTCTCCTGCAGTTAACTTCCTCTGCACAATTAAGGAATCAAGAAACTGGCTTCTAGGAATTCCCTGGCGATCCAGTGGTTAGGCCTCTGCACTTCCATTACAGAGGGCCCAGGTTTCACTCCTGGCTGGGGAACTAAAACCCTGCAAGCCATGCAGCACAGCCAAAAAGAAAAAAAAAAAAAAAAGAAGACAGCTCCTCCTAAAATGAACAGATAATCCACAGTTTCATATAGTTCCAAATGTCATAAAATATTTTCATAAGAAATCCCGAGAAGTGAAAAGTTTTTTAGTGCTTTCCTATAATTTCAATCTGCTTACAATGAAAAAATGAATTAACTTTTTTAACAAGGGGGAAATATTTTTAATTCAAGTTATATAAATTTCATATCTGATCTTAAAATTATCTCTGGCACATATTTTGTGTTAAAAAAAAAAAAGTTAAGCTGTTTCCTTGTTGTTTAATCTAAGAAGATAAATAATCAAGCGCTACTAGACTGAGTCGTACCTAGTACTCCCTGTCTCTTCTTATCAAGAGCTGAGCTTACCAAAGACTCCTTGGAACTGGCAAAGAAACAAGGGCGTCTCCTCTGGCTGGTCCTTCCAGAATCCTTCACCAGGCTGATTTCAAGCGCACAAAGAAGATAAAGTTGAACTGGTAGGCTTCCTCATATCTGCTCATTCCGCACATTTAGTACATTCCTTGAGTAGCTGGTTTTGAAAAAGCTTATTTAAAAGTTATCTGATTTTGTGCATTAAGGTTTTTGGATGATATCCCATGAAACTTTTCAAACAGAAAAAGTTCTTGTAGCTTTTTGAGCTCACGTACCACGTTTCTAGCGAATTTTTAAAATCCACGACTGAAAGGAGACAGTTATTGGTAATCGGTTCATATACAAGCTCCCCTGAATGACAAACGATTTTGTAAAGAAAAAAAAAAGTCAGAGCCCCCTGGGAAAATCTTAAAAGCATACAGAGTTCACCACGAAGAAAAGTAATTCCATTTACAATGAGTATCAGCGGGGAAAAGATTCAACACATTTTGACAAAGTTAACATATTTGCTTTCTACAGTACTGTGGTATTTTCACAGATCTCTTGTCCATTCAAACTCAAAACTAACTATATCATTAGAAAAGAATAAATAAAATTAGATTACCTAGGGGTCTAACAGAGCTCTGCTAAGCCACTTCAGTCGTGTCCGACTCTGTGCGACCCCATTGACGACAGCCCACCAGGGTCCCCTGTCCCTGGGATTCTCCAGGCAAGAACACTGGAGTGGGTTGCCAATTCCTTCTCCAATGCATGAAAGTGAAAAGTGAAAGTGAAGTCTCTCTCTCAGTCATGTCCGACTCTTAGCATGGACTGCAGCCTACCAGGCTCCTCCGTCCCTGGGAGTTTCCAGGTAAGAGTACTGGAGTGGAGTACCATTGCCTTCTCCAGAGCTCAAATGAGATTTAATAAATGTTTATATGTATTCAACTTTTATTCACATCATTTTAATCACTTTACAAATTAAATATAATTAAAAGTGCCATTGATACTTGAGTCAAGGAAATTCAAGCATATAACAATACTTCTATATAACTAGGAGGTAGTTTTAAAATATGAAAATAGGATAACAACACTTGGAGAATTATTCTTAATTTTCAACAAAATCCAAATACTCCAAGTTCAACCACAAACTCCAAAGAAAGAAACTGCAAAACAATTTCTAGTCATTGAAATGTATTTCAGGAGTGAAAAAAATAGCTTCTGGAGCTTTTAGATACAGATCTACTCGCCGGAAAACCTAGGACACTCTGCTACAGTCAACAGACCAGACAGCGCTCACCGAAGTATTTTTTGCTGTGATTAAGTGGGTGTGTTAGGGGTTGGGGGGGAGGTGGCAGAGGGGGCTGGAATGGGGAGATGAGGACACAAAATCTTCACTTTAGTTTGGAGAAAAAAATACTACTTTCAATGGCACATGATAGTTTTAAATGCCTTTCCCCTGTCGTCTTAAATGATTACCAGCAAGAATCCTATTATTACAGCAAAAATTACCAACCATAAATTCAACTGTGCTAATTTCCAAACTATTGAAAACATATCAGAAAGTTGAGCTCTCAAAATGGAAATATGTACCAGTGTCTCCAATAATGTTGAATTAAAAACATGATGTTTACAAGGAATTTTCTCTTTCCTATGAATATTTAGAAAGATTTTTTTAAATTATTATTTCAGGCTTCTGCTACCATGAATGCCACCCCTTCCAAAAAGCTCTGAGAAAAGAGATTCTCCTCTCCACCAACTAGAATTTACTACTCTCATAGGTAAAACATTAATAAATGATGGAAAACCTCCGTCTCTCATCTTGCCTACTGATCTTACCATAGGACAAAAACATGTTCCTTTCCCAAGATGACTACTTGTGCACCCAACCCTTGGAGCAAGCAACCCTTTCTATTTTTAATATTTTTTAAAATTTATTTTTAATTGAAGAATAATGGCTTCACAATATCATATTGGTTTTGTCATGTATTGACATGAATCAGCCACAGGTCTCCATATGTCCTCTCCTTCTTGAACCTCCCTCCCGCCCCATCCCACCCCTCTGGGTTGTCCCAGAGCCCTGGTGTGAGTTTCCTGAGTCATACAGCACACTCCCGCCGGCTCTCTGGCTTACATATGGAAGCATGTCTGCTTCTGTGCTGCTCTCTCTATCCGCACCACCCTCTCCTTCCTTCCTCCTGCCAGTGTCCATTAAGTCCTTCTCTTTTTACGTATATTTGCCTGGAATTTTCAGTAGGACCAGTAAGTGGAAGAATCATACACCACAAATTCTTTTGCTCTTTCGTTACAGTAATGAAAAGCAAGTGACCACAAAAAGGGTGCCCCCAAAGGGAAGCCATTATTATGGTAGCAATCCATTATTTTCCCAATTACTGATTACAACAAGGATCTAAGGCTCTGCTTTGTTTCAGTTCAGTTTAGTTGTTCAGTCGTGGCGGACTCTGCGACCCCATGGACTGCAGCACGCCAGGCTTCCCATCACCAACTCCCAGAGTTTACTCAAACTCTTGTCCACTGAGTCAGTGATGCCATCCAACCATTTCATCCTCTGTCGTCCCCTTCTCCTCCTGCCCTCAAATCTTTCCCAGCATCAGGGTCTTTTCCAATGAGTCAGCTCTTTGCATCAGGTGGCCAAAGTATTGGAGTTTCAGCTTTAGCATCAGTCCTTCCAATGAACACCCAGGACTGATCGCCTTTAGGATAGACTGGTGGGATCTCCTTGCAGTCCAAGGGACTCTCAAGAGTCTTCTCCAACACCACAGTTCAAAAGCATCAATTCTTCAGTGCTCAGCTTTCTTTATAGTCCACCTCTCTCATCCATACATGACCACTGGAAAAACCATAGCTTTGACTAGATGGACCTTTGTTGGCAAAGTAATGTCTCTGCTTTTCAACATGCTTTGTTAGGGTAAGTATTTTTCAAGGAAAAAATTAAAATTCTTCTACTTAAGCAACATAGAACTAGGAATATTTAGAAAGTATTAGTTCATTCACCTACCCCACAAACATTTTTGAGTGCCTCTTTTGTGAAAAGTTTTATGTGAGTGCCTTTCCAGAGTCCATGAAATCACATAATAATTTGGACGGTGACCCATCTTTTCCACTAATGAGTCCAGTCCTGTTGTAGTACAATGGCAGAGAAAACAGAAATCCCCTCATCATGCTGCTGTTGCTGCTAAGTCGTCTCAGTTGTGTCCAACTCTGTGTGACCCCATAGACAGCAGCCCACCAGGCTCCTCCGTCCATGGGATTTTCCAGGCAAGAGTACCGGAGTGGGCTGCCATTGCCTTCTCCATCCCTCATCATGAGAGCTAAATAATGGGAAGGTTCTCTTTTGACCATGGAATACAGCATGCATTCTAAATATCTACAATTCTAAATTTTATCAAATAAAGAAGGATATTAAGGGCAAGGAGATTTCATTTTCTACCAACCTGTTTCCAGAATTCTATAGTTTTTGCAGCTGAAAAACCTATAAATATACAGTGTTGGAACCCCTGTTATATCATGACAATTTTCCACAGAGAAGTATTCTAAGAGAATAATAATTTGTGCACTAGATGTGAAAACAGCTCAGGAAATAGCACTTTTAGAAATCTAAATTTATATCCACTTTAAGATATATAGTGCAAAAGGTTGGGGAGAGAGAAAATTCTAACCACAGCAGGAGCAGCCAAATGGCCGCAAAGCAGAGATAGAGCAGAAATTTAATTGATCCTTCCTTTGATTGCCATCATTCTTACTATACTAATGTCTCTTTCTTTACTACAACACATTACATAACTTTGAAGCCTGCAGGTCAACATGGCAGATGTATGATGTATACTACCATGGTGAATGTTAAAGGGGAGTTTGCAATATTAACCCACCTGGTTTAAAATTATCTTTTTACAAAGTCATGATAAACACTGGCAGCAGTGAAAGCTGGGGGATAAAAAAAGTGTGCAATTAATTTTCCTTGGCTCGTCTTTCTAACCTAGGATGTAAATGGACTCCTCCCAGAGAGGCAGTATAGTCAGGAGCTTCACTAATACAGTAGACTAATTTAGACAGGTAATCCTTGGACAGGGAGTTCCTTGGACAGCAAAGAGATCAAACTATTCAACCTTAAAGGAAATCAACTCTAAATATTCATTGGAAGGACTGATGCTGAATACTTTGGCCACCTGATGCGAAGAGCTGACTCATTGGAAAAGACCCTGATGCTGGCAATGATCGAAGGCAAGAGGAGAAGGGGATGACAGAGGATGAGATGGCTGGATGGCATCACCAACTCAATGGACTGAGTGTGGGCAAACTCCGGGAGATGGAGGAGGACAGGGAAGCCTGACATGCCGCAGTCCATGGGATCTCAAAGAGTCAGACAGGACTTAGTGACTGAACAGCAACAAAAAGTCACAGGTTTACATTTAAATTTTGTAATGGAAATATAGTTGACATACAATATTAAGCTGATTTCAGTGTACAACATAGTGATTCAACATTTGCATATATTATAAAGTGATCACCATGGTAAGTCTAGCGAGTATCTGTCCCCATACAAAGCTATGGAAATATTATTAACCACATTCCTCCTGCCATAACTCACATCCCTGTAGCTTACTTACTTTACACCTCTTGTAGCCTTCAGCTATTTCTCTTTCCTCTGGCAATCATCAGTCTGTTCTCTGTATCTACGAGTCTGTTTTCATTTTGTCTTGTTTGCTTGTTTTGTTTTTAAGGTTTCACATATAAGTGGAAGCAAACAGTACCTGTCTTTCTCTGTCTGACTTCTTGCACTTAACACGATACCCTCTAGGTCCGTCCGTGTTGTCACAAAGGGCAGGATTTCATTCTTTTTTATGGTCTAATAATATTACGCTATATATTTGCGGAAATACTCTGTGAAAATGGACAAACGCTTCAAATAAGGGTTTACCTCACGTTCCCCAGAGAACTGGTTGTTAAACACACACCACCATGCCACTGGGCTCACAGACCCGCATGGGCTGGAGCGCTATCAGTCTGAGGGGACCCGACCCATACAAAGCCTATGTTGTACCACGTAGACTGGAAGGGTCTTGTTGAGGATATTGTCAACAAATTTTAAAAACTCTTCTTGGAAGAACACACTGGCCAAACTTCTCCCTTATATACCAGAAAGACACATGTTCTGGCTTGTTTTTGTTCTGTGGACAAGGATGTTCACATATCTGCATCCCTTTTGTACTGGATATTAGAAAAAGTAGACACAATTTGCAGGATACAAATTTATAGGATTTAATGATATGTGTGTGTGTGTACGTATATACACCTTGCTTAAGAATCTCACCCAGCTTCACTTCATTTTTCTAAATTAAATTCCTTTTGCTCTGGTTCCACTTTACCATTTTTAAAATCTCATCTTTCTATTTCTTTGTTTACATTTAGGAATTTATAGATCTCTGCAAGGTACCAACACTTTCAAAATAATGTTTCAAATAAATGATTAGGCTGCATAATTTGACTGTCAGATCCAAAATTATTTCTTATTCAAATAAAAAATTTTAATTACTTAGGCACAGACTCCATGAGAGAGGAAGCTATTCCCCAGCTAATCTGTAGACAGAGGTGTTTAATGGATTAGGTTTGGCTGGAAGGTTGATCAAGTCATCCTCTGATGAATCCATCCTAATTTTTAAATTTTTAAATATTCATTTCAACTGAATAACCTATTCTTAAGGAATGTAATGCAATTTTAATCCCATTTTATGAAAGCAAAAATACATATGAAACGCAGGTGGTGGGGAGAAAAAGGACTATTTGGTACAAGTAGCAGAGTGATGGTATTTGCTTATTCTCTATTATAAATATGAGAATAAAAAATTCATGTATGCTAGTGTTAGGGGTTACTTCATGATATCTTAGTGGGAAAAACACAGAAGTGACTCAATGGCCCAGACTAAATTAACGCCTACTGAAATATACTTAATAATTATTCATATAAATATAGGAAAAAGACGGAAATGGAAAAAAAATACTCTCCACCTTGCCAAAAAGACTAGCTTTTACAGAGCATGAAGCTTTGAAATGTTCAGAACTGAATCATCAGGCTTTCAGTCAGTCAGTCAGTTTAGTCCCTCAGTCACATCCGACTCTTTGCGACCCCATGGACTGCAGCACTCCAGGCTTCCCTGTCCATCACCAACTTCTGGAGTTTACCCAGACTCATGTCCATTGAGTCGGTGATGCCATCCAACCATCTCATCCTCTGTCGTCCCCTTCTCCTCCCGCCTTCAATCTTTCTCAACATCAAGGTCTTTCCCAATGAGTCAGTTCTTTGCATCAGGTGGCCAAAGTATTGCAGTTTCAGCTTCAGCATCAGTCCTTCCAATGAATATTCAGGACTAATTTCATTTAGGACGAACTGGTTTGATCTCCTTGCAGTCCAAGGTACTCTCAAGAGTCTTCTCTAATACCACAGTTCAAAAGCATCAATTCTTCACGCTCAGCTTTCTTTAGAGTCCACCTTTCACATCCACAAATGACTACTGGAAAAACCATAGCTTTGACTAGATGGACCTTTGTTGGCAAAGTAATCTCTCTGCTTTTTAATATGCTGTCTAGGTTGGTCATAACTTTCCTTCCAAGGAGCAAGATTCTTTTAATTTCATGGCTGTAATCACCATCTGACGAAAGTCTGTCACTGTTTCCATTGTTTCCCAATCTATTTGCCATGAAGTGATAGGATCAGATGCCATGATCTTCGTTTTCTGAATGTTGAGTTTTAAGCCAACTTTTTCACTATCCTCTTTCACTTTCATCAAGAGGCTCTTTAGTTCTTCTTCACTTGCTGCCATAAAGGTGGTGTCATCTGCATATCTGAGGTTATTGATATTTCTCCCAGCAATCTTGATTCCAGCTTGTGCTTCATCAAGCCTGGCATGTCTCATGATGTACTCTGCATAGAAGTTAAATAAGCAGGGTGACAATATACAGCCTTGACGTACTCCTTTCCCTATTTGGAACCAGTCTGTTGTTCCATGTCCAGTTCTAACTGTTGCTTCCTGACCTGCATATAGTTTTCTCAAGAGGCAGGTCAGGTGGTCTGATAGTCCCATCTCCTTCAGAATTTTCCACAGTTTGTTGTGATCCACATAATCAAAGGCTTTGGTGTAGTCAATAAAGCAGAAATAGATGTTTTTCTAGAACTCTCTTGCTTTTTCAATGATCCAACGGATGTTGGCAATTTGATCTCTGGTTCTTCTGCCTTTTCTAAATCCAGCTTGAACATCTGGAAGTTCACAGTTCAGGTTCCGTTGAAGCCAGGCTTGGAGAATTTTGAGCATTACTTTACTAGTGTGTGAGATGAGTGCAATTGTGCAGTAGTTTGAGCATTCTTTGGCATTGCCTTTCTTTGGGATTGGAACGAAAACTGACCTTTTCCAGTCCTGTGGCCCCTGCTGAGTTTTCCAAATTTGCTGGCATATTGAGTGCAGCACGCTCACAGCATCATCTTTCAGGATTTGAAATAGCTCAACTGGAATTCCATCACCTCCACTAGCTTTGTTCATAGTGATGCTTCCTAAGGCCCACTTGACTTCATATTCCAGGATGTCTGGCTCTAGGTGAGTGATCACACCATCGTGATTATCTGGGTCATGAAGATCTTTTTTGTACACTTCTTCTGTGTATTCTTGCCACCCCTTCTTAATATCTTCTGCTTCTGTTAGGTCCATACCATTTCCGTCCTTTATCGAGCCCATCTTGGCATGAAATGTTCCCTTGGTATCTCTAATTTTCTTGAAGAGATCTCTAGTCTTTCCCATTCTGTTCTTTTCCTTTAAGGGGGGCAACAAACGAAGATGTAGCACACCGAATAGATGCAAACATCACTAAGCCTCTGATCTGAGCATCTGTTTCCATTAACTCTTCTCCAGCCTGTTGCCCCGACCTACACCCACATACTGAGCAAAACTTCTGTTCTTCACAGTCAGGTTAGTGCCAACACAGATGTCAAAGATGCACAACAGGGCACCTGCCCTTAAGGAACTTCATTCATTTATTTTCATTGAACATGTCAGTCCGTCAGCCTTGACTTTATACCTGTGTACCTGTGTATACCTTTATACCTACGTACCTAACAGATTACAAGATGATCAAGGTGCTCAGAAGAAATAGTCAATTCCTTCCAAGAAATGACCTACAGCCTGGTTGAAAAACCAAATAAATGAGTTTTTACAACAAACTGAAAATTGTGTGGCACAGAAGGAAGAAGAAAGCTGGACACGGCAGCCAAACCAACTAGGAGACGAATCAGAGGGAAGTTGGCATGATGCTAATAATCATAATGACAAAGCTACTCTATAGCCATTTACTTTGCCTCAGGTATGAAGGTCAGAAATAAGTTTTAGGCTGACTATGTACATAAAGACCCATAGGACTTGTCCAGTAATAGAAAGAGGCAAGGAAGGTACTTTTGCTATCTTTTGTGGAGTTCTGCAGAATTCAAGAATTCTAAGAGTTGGGTGCCAATTCATGTGCATATGTTTGTTGCGCATGGGATGTACGGTAAGTACAAGGGACTTCAAGAAGACATGATGCCATGGGTTAAACACTGCAGAAAGTTTCCAGATCAAAGCATAGAGCAGTTTAGCAGATCTATCTGAGATTAACTGTATGAACAAAGTTATGAATATAACAAAGTAGGAAAAAAAAATCACCAGTGGGAAGATAAACCTCTACAGAGATTCTTCTACACAGTCTCAAACAGAAAAAGAAAATATTTTGAACAAAATACTGAAGAACACTTGAATAAAAGTACAGAATCCCCTTTGGAGTTAAGTCTTAAGGTAACAAAAAATGCAAGCAGCAGCTCATGCTTTCAGTAACTATAGCTAACCCAAAGCAAACTGAGTTTGTCAGTGTCTTTTCCCTAATACCACATGAAACCTGAACAACATCAAACAGCATCTCTTTTAAAAATGCAGAACAGAATCAAAACCAAAACTGTCACATGTTGTTATAAAAATTTTCCAGATTCATAAAATTTAAAGCAATGGGTTACATTGATGTGTTAATTTTCTGCAAAGTCAAAGAAATTTATTTGTCCTGTGTAGATCTGCACTCAAAACCAATGAAATATACACACAACCTAATTTTTGTTTGTGCCTGCAGCTGTGAGAACAGCAAGGTAACGTGTGATCCTGGCCTGTGACTACTGACTCTGAATGCTAGATCACTGTGTTTTTTCATTTCTTATAAAAAGTGAGTTGAGTCAAACAAAACACTTGATATCCTTCACATTCAAAGTTCTTTTCAAATGATGACCACTTAAAGAAATGAATGCCTCCTCGGAGTTTAGGAAACCATTGTTTAATGAGGCAAATTTACTGTTCTACTTTGTAGGATTGGGTTTCAGGTGTAAGAACTACAGTTGTGCTTGAAATGTATTTTCAAAGACACTGCCATGGAGAACTATAAAGCAGCTTTCAAGCACTGTTTCCAGATTCATTTGCTAAGTGATAGGGCAAAGTGTAAAACAATGGCCGAAGCTTTATTCTAAACAGAGATGTTGGTCTTTTTCTTTTTCTTTCTTTTCCTGACCAGAAAGACAAGCTTCCACATATCCCTGGAGATCTCTGGAGAGCTTTGCCTCTGGTCACTCCGAGTGTATATTAGCAGTCCATTAAAGGCTTGCATCCCAACCATATCTTAAAATGAACTGGGGGGTTATCTGCTTGTACTTGGATTGTCTGCTTTGCCGCAGCACTAGGGTTCCCGAAAGGAGGCACGGTTTCCACTAGAGGAATGCTCTCTCGTTTCACCCACAGAGCCACAGCCGCCCAACGATTGCTCCATCACAGTGAACTTCACTTTGGAGAAAAAGCCACTGTGATCCACTTGCCTCGTCATTTGTAATGACTAGGATTCGTCTTCGGATCCAATCACAAGCCTGCACATGAGGCGAAGGAATGAAGAGTGTCCCTGGCATCTGAATATCTGCTACATTTGCTTAGAATTCGCAGCTCCAAGAAAAGGCTTCCACTTAACCTACCATCACCAGAACCGCACAGTTGCAGTTCAGGGCGGCAGAACGCCCCGATCGGCCGACGAGATCAACTCAGGTGTCAAAGAGAGACACTGCTGAAATGAAACATAAAAACAGATCAAATGAGCCACTTTCAAAATGTCTGGACAGATGGGGACTGAGAGTCCTGGGGAGCTCTACATTCACGTTCCATACACAGTAATGTCTCCATCCTCATAGTACCTAGTGTAATGGTCCACACGTGATGCGTGCGCACAGCACAGCCAGCCTCACACACTGTGACTGGATGTGTAGCAAGTTACCCCTGCGTGATTGCCATTCCACAACCTCTCAGCACCGAGAAACGATCCTCAACACACACCCCGGACACACCACATGCGCACAATTCAGTGATTGCTGTAATTATACCAGTTTAAAAAGAAGGTAAGAGAAAAGGTGAACATCAGAATGTTAGTAGCACTGGCGACTTGGGGCTTGGGCTGGTTCATTCACTACAGACGCCCGGGTATGTGCCATGCCTTTTAAGACTAGACTTTGCTGCCCTGTGTGTCAGTGCTCAGACCTCGGATATATTCCTGCCTCACCACCCTACACACACAGAGTCATACAAAATTAGTGAATTGAAGCAAGAATTTTAGCGATAACATGGAGGAAACATACACACTACCATATGTGAATCAGAAAGCCAGTGGAAATTTGCTATAGGATGCAAGGTGCTCAACCTTGGTGCTCTGTGATAACCTAGAGAGGCAGGAAGGAGGGGGAGGTGGGAGGGAGCCTCAGGAGGGAGGAGACAAACATCTACCTGGGGCCTATTCGTGTTGATACGTGGCAGAAACCAACACAGTATTGTAGAGCAATTATCCTCCAATTAAAAATAAATAAGGTTAGAAAAATGGCCACTCAGCCATCCAGGAGAGTTCTAGATAGTTTTAAATGAATGCAGGCTAAAAATGCAAACCCTGAGAGTCTGAGTCACTGTCCTCTTTAATTATAAATAACATTAATTAGGAAACTACTGCCAGACATTGTTCTAGGCAATGTATACAATCAATTTTCTGCAATTATTATAGCAACACTATAAGACAGAAACTACTATCCACATCCCATTTTAGAGAGGAGAAAACTGAGGGGCCAACAGGTAAAGCAGCCTCCTCACTGAATATCACAAAATCACCACCAAATAGCCTACTTTGGAATTCAAAACCACCCTGGTTGATTTTCTTAAATAAGCTCCTATTAGACCACATAGGCTGGCACCAATATGTTCCAACTAAACTTTTTTTTAAACCACATGTCAGACTTGGGGTAAGTTTTCAAATAATTTGAACACAATAAAATATAAACATTTTAAAACTATAATCTATTTCTAAATATAGAATTTAGCCATTTTGTGGTGAGTCAGATACTGCTTTGAAATCTTTCATGGTTACCATAAGATCTAGCAGTCATACTCCTTGGCAATTACCCAAAGGGATCGAGAATTATCCAAAGGGATGTGAGAACCCACACAAAAATCTACACACAAATGTTCATGGCAACTTCATTCATGGTTGCGAAAAATGGAAGCAATCAAGATGTCCTTCAACAGGTGAACAGATAAATGAATTGTGGTATACTCATACAATGGAATATTATACAGCTTTAAAAAGCAACAAGTTATCAAGCGATGAAAAGATAAGGAGGAATCTTTCTCTTAGATGCATATAAGTTAAAGAAGTCCATCTGAAAAGACTACATCATTATATGACATTCTGGAAAAGGCAAATGTGTGGAGACAGAAAAAGATCAGTGGTTGCCAGAGGTCTAGGGTGATGAAGGGAGAGATGTACCCGTGGAATACGGGGACTGTTACTGTCTGAAACTATTCTGTTTGAGGTTATAATGGTAGCTACCTGTCCATGTATTTGATAAAACCCAAAGAACATGCAATACAAAGAATGAACTCTAGTGTAAACTCTGGACTTGATCTGATAATAAGGTATCAGTGTCGGCTCATCAATTATAACAAATGTACTACATCAATGCAAAACAGTAATAATATCAGAAACCATGTGTCTGAGGAGGGATGAGGGGATAAGTATGAACTCTATATTTTCTGTTCAATTTTTCTGTAACCCAAAAACTGCTCTAAAAATATGCTTATTAATTTTTTTCAATAAATGCCACAGAATAGCACACAGTAATGTTCTGAAGATGTGTGCCAAGGGGTCTCAGTTGTGCCCATCTCTTTTAGACTGCAGCCCACCAGCCTCGTCTGTCCATGGGCTTCTCCAGGCAAGAATATCGAACTGGGTGGCCATGCCCTCCTACAGGGGGTCTGCCTGACCCAGAGATCGAACGCTGTGTCTCTTACATCTCCTACATCGGCAGTCAGGTTCTTCACCACTAGTACCACCTGGAAAGCCCTTTTGAAGATGAACAATTATTAAGTATGAAAAATAAAGCTATCAGATTAGTTTTACTCGCAAAGCCAATTCAGCAATAGCTTTCAGATATTATTGTTCTTTACAACACAATGATACCGAAATATTCCACTGTGTCCTTCCTTTTTCCTTTTTTTTCTTTTTCATCAAAGAAAACTTTTCCTACAAAAAAATATTTAGCAAATTCTCTGGAAATAAAAGTCTTCTGCCCATGTACTTTGCCACCTCATGATAAACAAGTTTGTTTTCACCGGAAATCTGCTTTGGAGGCTTTTGCAAAAACACACCACACTTGTGCTTTATAACAGAGAAGGAAAGCGAAGGTTGGAGGTCACATTCTAGTTGCAGTGAACACATGGGCCACTTGGCTGCTGAAAGCTTGGCAGTTTTCAGAACTACAATCAGGAGACTCTTGATGGAGAAGAAAACATAAAGAAATCAGGAAAAACGAAGAAAAATGCTAGAAACAGTAGCAACCAACTCTGCAATCTAGTTCTTAGTTGGTTTTTATGTTTGTGGATGCGTGTGGGTGTGTGTGTGTGTTTTCACACATGCATCCACTGAGAAACGTTTATTAAATAGGGAGCTAAAGGAAATACACACAAAAGCCGCTGGGCATGGTTTCTTCTCTCTTTGAAAGAAAAACCCAATTCGTTCTAAGCTTATTTCTTTTCTTATTCAAATTAGATTTAAAGGGTCATAAGCAGGGTTGTGGAGCTTATCACCATCACAACTGAAAAACAAGTCCAAGAAAGCCTTATCTTTGAAGTCACAAGAGAATTCCCTTGTGCTGAAATAAAAGGTCACGTTAAAAAGCAGCAATTGTAAGAAACACAAGATTCTGTGTCCTTTGTCACCCTTAATTCAAATGAGTGTCCTGTCGGCAGCGTCTTCCGAATGGCAGGTCCACTGCACTACCCCTCTTGTCAGCATCAGCTAACACTCACAGCCTTTCCAAGATGCAAGAGCGGGGCCTGCAGGACAAAGGAGCCGGCCAGCGCCTGGAGTCACATCCTGCTGCTGACCAGCACGGGGCACCCCCTGGGGAATTCAGCAGGAGTCCCAAGCACAATACAGCCTTAGTGAGCAAAGTCAAGGAGACAGACCCCAGACAGAGTCCACTTGCTAGAGGAAGCCTGCTTGTCTTCAGCATCCATCACCTTCAAGGATTTATCTTCAGCTCAACTTTATAACACAGAACATGCTCAGGTTTCTGTAGCCCCAATATCTCAGCAACTCAGATTAAAACCGGCCCTCCCCTGCCACCAACTCCGATGAAACCCTGTCCTGCAGGGCAGCACTGAGCTGTACTTTCCCTTCATTTGCAATGAAAACACGGTCTCTTTAAAGGAGCCTGCACTTGCCTTTAGGTTACTACTCACCTAACCCAGATAAGCCTGTTCTCTGAGTCACATTTACTTTCAAAGCTCAACTCAGACAAGGAAATAGAGTAGGTGTGACATGCCTAAATAATGTGTAGATATGTGTTTAAAAAAATTCATCTCTTCCACATAAAAATGAGGACCGACACACTCATAAAGACATCCCACAACGCCTCTCCCCAGTCAACCTCCTCTCCCCTCTAGACTTCCCGTCTCAAGAGGGAAAGCAGAACAGGATGCAGCTAACAAGAGAACCAAAGAGAAAAGGGCTGAAGATGGACACGGTAATAAAAGAGACAGTACAGGGAAAATAAGGGCCAGAAGCCTCTGACTGAGGCTCTCTTCCCCTTTTTTTAATGTTTTTGACATAGAGCACTAAGTGGATTTTTCCAGAAAAATAAAAGTAGGGTAGTGATGGTGTTGAAATCAGCAGTACGGTATGGCTACAATTTACAGAATGTGTCACTTTGTGGGGTTTTGGAAAGAGAAACAAACAGAGATAAAAATGACATCTTAGGGAAGTCAGTTATGAGTTCTCTGGACTTTGGGTGGTGGAAACAGAGTTACTTCCTCGGCAAGACAAGCACAGCCACACTGCTGGGGGGGGGGGGGGGCGCGAGGAGCCGAGCACCCTGTTCCCTACTTGAAAAATATTTCCAGTCAGGAGAGAGTCACGTGCGCTGTAACTGACCTAAATTCTCCCTGCTGCTACTATTCATTCTCCCCTCCTTTCACATTATGATTCCCTGCATAAGCTTTATTCTTCATCAGTTCATTCAGAGAACCCTAGCTTTGCTCTAAAATTTATTTTAAAAGCCACAATGTTTTTAGATTTGTATCAGATGCAGCTACTAAGCTCTAGAAATTTTGTTTCAAACTTTCTTGAGCCGGAAATGCATTCACAAACAATACAATATTCCAGTGTATCTTACTGCTACTAACGATAAAACATACAGAGAATCTGCTCAAAACCATTTTATCTGCATTAAGATGCAAGATCTTTGATGACGGTTAAGTTCACGCCAGTAATTATTTCTAGCAAGATCCACAGATAGAAACAACAACAGCAAAAAAAAAAAAAAAAATCCTGAACATGGGATTTTAAAATATGAACGTATTCACTTGCAAACTATTTTCCTTTACCAATAATCCTTTAAAATTTTCTTTGAAATCTCTGTTATTGAAAACTGTCAGTTCAAAACTTTTAAAAAATGACATGGGATTTGTTGAAGACAAATCTGGAATCCACACTGCCTAGGCAGAAAAAAGCCAATGAAAAAATATCTCCCTAAAACCTTCCATAACTTAAGAAAGCAGAACTGGTGTATGCATGTCTATATATTCTAAGAAATGTGGCCTTTGCATTACTGATACTCAGTATAATCCCTGTGCCCAACAACTGTTGAATGGGTAGCTGTGTAAATGAAAACCTCTTGGGTAGAACAGATGCCTCTGTTATTCCCTTTGCTCATCTGAAAGATGAGTATAAATGTTTCTTCACAGCTTTTCTTTACTTATTGGAAGTCTACAGGGACTTGAATCTCAGACTCAAAATCTCTCTCATGTGGTAATTCTATTTCCTTCATAACATATTTTTTGTTCAAACTAGAAAAAAAGCAGAACAGTTCATTACTCTTCAAAAGTGCTTTTATCTTGAACTGAGACTAAAACCATCTTCAGCTGATTATACATACTTCTTTGGACACTCCAGACATAAGCCTCCACTCAACATTATCTTCAGAGGCAAGTATGTCATAGGGTAAATGGTGCTGATCAAGGATGTATCAGAACATCTCAAACGAAACTGTGGTTTCCATCAACCCTGAAAACACCCGTGTTCTCACAAGAGCAGAGCCTTGCCCAAGGATTCACAAAGAGGAACAGAAAATATGGTATCAAAGATAACAGCAGACAGGCTTCTCCTGTATCCACTAGGGAAGTCAGTGTGGTTAGAGGCTGAATGACAGCGGGAAGACCTTGCTCTGCCTCTGATCAGCTGCATCACTTTGGGCAAGCCTCCTGGCATCAAGCTCTATACTACAAAATAAGTGGTTTGGGGCTAGGATCTCCAAAGAACATTTATAGCTCGCATAGCTCTAGGATCTAACTATCTATATTCTATAATCTGATATTTAAAGAGACTGCTCCCTGATAACGCAGTGGAAAATAAAAATACAGGACACTTCCATTATCTTTGTTTCTGGGCTTTTTCTTTTTTTTAACTATGCTAATACCTCTGCTTGATTTATTCTCACTTTTTTTTGTGGTTTGACACACTCCTTTCCATTCTTCAAACCCTTATCCAAAGTTTCCTTCATTGATAATGAAGGGAAAATGAGTCATTCCCTTCTCTATGCTGGGTAGCAGCTACCTCTGTTAATATTGATAATATCATGGGCAATGATATCTACAATCCTTATATATTAATATCCTTGGGTACAGTTCAGTTCAGTTCAGTTGCTCAGTCGTGTCTGACTCTTTGCAACTGTTTTGCCCAGAGTCCGAGTCCCCAAAACTAAGAGAATAAGACATCCACAGCAATGCAAAAGCATAAAGGGGTTTATTGCTAGCTCGAGCCAGGGCTCCTGTCACATCCAACACAGTGGAGTAGAACAAGAGCCCCGAGCCCAGAGTTTCAGCAGTATTTATAAGTTTAGAACAAAGACGGGGAGTTGGCAAGGGTTTATTGGCTGCAGGGGTTTCCTGGTATTTACTATTGGCCACTTATCATCCCTCTGATTGGCCAGAGTTATCATCTCTCTGAAGCCCCGGAAGCATGACTCAGGGATTATTTTTGGCCTAGTGCACCTCTCTGAGCCTGTCATGGCTCTGGTGAGGTTGTAACAGCGACCGCATGAATTGCAGCACGCCAGGCCTCCCTGTCCATCACCATCTCCCGGAGTTCACTCAGACTCACGTCCATCGAGTCCGTGATGCCATCCAGCCATCTCATCCTCTGTCGTCCCCTTCTCCTCCTGCCCCCAATCCCTCCCAGCATCAGAGTCTTTTCCAATGAGCCAACTCTTCGCATAAGGTGGGTACAGAGGGCAGTAAATAGTGCTATGCACAAGAGGAGTGCACACTGAGTCACAGCGTAATGAATGGACTATCACACGACTGCCATCTCTGACTATTAATGATACCAATACAATGTCTGTGAAGACAAAATGTGTACGTAACAGTGAACAGCCATCTCAAAATGATGGCAAAGCACAGAAACAGACAGTTAAACAGCAAAATTAACAGGACTTAACTTTATGCATAGAGGAGCTTCTAAAGTTACATCAAGGATTATATACATACATACATACAAGGGACTATTACTCAACCATTAAAAAGAATGAAGTAATGCCATTGTAGCAACATGGACAGATCTAGAGGTTGTCATATTAACTGAAGTAAGTCAGAGAAGGAGAAACATTATGACATCCCTTACCTGTGGAATCTACAATGAAATGATACGAATGAACTTATTTACAAAAACAGAAAGAGACTCAGAGACTCAGAATGCTCTTATGGTTGCCGAGGGCCGGGGGAAGAACATGGGTAAAGAACCCTCAGGGAGTCTGGGAGGGACATGTACACACTGCTGTATTTAAAATGGATAACCAACAAGGAGCTACTGTCCAGCACATGGAACGCAGCTCAGTGTTATGTGGCAGCCTGGATGGGAGGGGAGTCTGGGGGAGAACAGATACATGTATTTGTATGGCTGAGCCCCTTTGCTGTTCACCTGAAACTATCACAACATTGTTCACTGGCTATACTCCAACATAAAGTAAAAAGTTTTTTTAAAAAATTTAAAGAAAGATTAGACAACATTGGGACTATTGAGCCATTAGGCAGTGCCCGCTCCAGGTCTTCATACCTAAAGCAATCCAACTTCAACGAAGTTTACCCCATGAGGAAATGTTTACTCTTAAAAGAAAAACCTGCATGATCCAAGAACGATTTCCCTTCTCATGTAGTCCCAAAATGAACTTCACAGAACCTCAGAACATGGCTTTGCTGCTTGTGCTGCTATTGTTTTTAGGGCCCGTCTCACTGAAGCCGTGATTGATGTGATCAGACCAAAAATACGCAGAAAGCTTACAAACTATCACAGGAAAGAAAGTGAAAAAGTGTTAGCTGCTCAGTTGTGTCCAACTCTTTGCGACCCCACAGACTAGAGCCTGCCAGGCTCCTCTGTCCATGGAATTCTCCAGGCAATACTGGAATTGATTGCCATTGCCTTCTCCAGGGAATCTTCCTGACCCAGGGATTGAACCTGGGTCTCCTCCGCAGGCAGATTTACCTCTGAGCCACCAGGGAAGTAGATCACAGGAAAAAATAAGTCAATTAAAAGGGTCAAGTAAATAATTAAAATCATTTCTGACTCAATCATACATGCTAATGAGATCTTGGGGCAGGATGAATCAATGGAATTTTCAGTTAATCCCAAACCACAATTAATTGCAAGTTAAAAAAAAAAAAAGACTGCTCATTCCTCAGAATGGTGGTTCTGAAAGAACACTGGGAAGGTCTGATTCAGCTCCTGTGCCCTCCCTCTTGGTGGAAGTGCTAATGAGCCACGGAATGGCTACGAGGAAGCCAGGGAGATGGAACAGCAAGTGTCTCCCAGCTGCACCACACAAGCTCTTACTGCTCCTCCTCATGCTGCATGGCCTCTGACTTCCGGCATGAAAAGTCCCTGCTGAGTAGACCCTTCACTCTGTTTTGTACCTTTCAGATTCACCCTGCACAACTGTGACTGTGTCAAACCCCTGTTTAAAACCCTCAATGGCTCCACGTTGCTCTCAGAATAAAACTGAAATGGACCAACATGACCCCAAGATCTGTGCCACGTGGACCCCACGTCTTCCTCCAGACATCGCTCCTTTCATGCTATCTTTATACACCAGTCTACTACACTGAGTTCCCCAAAGTCCACAATCTCCCAGGTCCCTACCGTCAGCCTTTATACTTGTCTAGAATTCTCTGCCCCTCCACAACACATTAGCAGGGGGACAGGTGCTGAGAAGTGGCCACTGGTCCACGATGCTTGTGTCTGAGTAAGTCTGTCCAGTGCAAAACTGAAATAAAATGTCCCCTTGGAGAGACCAGCTAAGATCTTGTTCTCCAAGATCGCTGTCAGTAGCGAAAGAACTAACATTTTCAGCTCCATCTCCCAGAGCATTTGTCTTCAATCCAAACTTGAGTGACTAATAAGGGTTATTTTTTTACTGGATCCTGTCAAATATTGATGCCTGAGCTGCATTTATCTACTTGTGTTTCTCCCCCATAGTTCACGAATATCTGTGATACCACTAACCAAGTTTACTTCCACCATCATTATATTTTCAGCTCCTAGAAGACTGCCGGGCACACAGTAGGAACACAGTATCTTTCAATCAATATTTATTTAGTGAGTAAATGAATGAAAAAACAATATCACAACCCAAACTCTTCAGCATTGATTAATGCCTCTAGAGGTTCAGTTCTTATCAGTTTCTAGCCAATTCTTCAGAAATAGTTAAACTCTTAAACTGCACATGAAAACAATTTTTATTTAGTTAATTAATCTTTTGACCTTAGGTTGCTGTTTACTTTTATTCAATGATTTATTAGTCAAAGATAAAGTAATATAATTAGAGTCACAGAGTCATAGTACTTTATTAGTTGTCTATCTGGAAAATGAACTATGCAAAAACCATACTAAACTGATTTCTGTATAAAAGGTGCTGAGGTAATTTAAAATGATTCTGATTCATTCACTGAGGTATTAGAAGATGTTTCTTTCCAAAACCATGATAACAGTTGCTTTGAAGCCCTCACATGCACTAAGAATTAAAACAGGCTATTCACATTAGAAAATTCAGTGATTTAGACTTTTTAATTCAGTCATCCAATTTTAATAAATCATCTTAAGATACTTTACACTTCTGCTTTTCACCAGTTTGGGGGTTTTTTACTTAAGTTTCTAACTCACTGTCTGTGGTTTATAATATGATGTCTCTCAAACTAATTTCTTATGTCAAAAACATCCTTTTGTTTACTGCAAGTAATTAAATAAACCAAATGTTATAGTAGGACATTGCAATTCAGAACCAGAGGTATGTACCACACAAACTCAGTAAGTAAAGGTTTACAACAAGGAGCACCAACTATTAAAAAGGCTTGACTGTGTATAGGTAGAAAGAAGGGTAATGTGGTAGTAAGCTCCATTGACCAAATCCTGCCACAAGTCAGGGACGAGGCATTCACATAGAACCCACCACTTCTTCTCATCATTGTGACCCTATGAGTAATGCAGAATAGCCACAATGAGAAGCTACAGCTCAGAGAACACCACCACGTTACACAATCTGCATGGCCAACAAGCAGAAGTACCTAGACTTACAAAACAAAACAAACAAACAAAAAAGAATGGAGGTGGCCAAAGTACTGGAGTTTCAGCTTTAGCATCATTCCTTCCAAAGAAATCCCAGGGTTGATCTCCTTCAGAATGGACTGGTTGGATCTCCTTGCAGTCCAAGGGACTCTCAAGAGTCTTCTCCAACACCACAGTTCAAAAGCATCAATTCTTCGGTGCTCAGCCTTCTTCACAGTCCAACTCTCACATCCATACATGACCACAGGAAAAACCATAGCCTTGACTAGACGGACCTTAGTCGGCAAAGTAATGTCTCTGCTTTTGAATATGCTATCTAGGTTGGTCATAACTTTTCTTCCAAGGAGTAAGCATCTTTTAATTTCATGGCTGCAGTCACCATCTGCAGTGATTCTGGAGCCCCCAAAAATAATATCCACATAAAACCAAGTGTTGGTAGTATTTTATTTAGTATTCTCTCTTGAGAGTGCCAAGTGTTATTAAATAAAATAAGCAACTTACTGCAATGCTTTGAATTTAAAATAAACAATAAAAGCCTTATTGCGCTTTAATAATATCTTGGAATGAGGGGTTTAAAATTTGCTTGATGAATGCATTCTATACAGACGGACTTCACATGTTCTGATTTTTAAGATCATCCCTAGACATCTTTGGAGCAATGTCTTAATCTTTACTCTAGCTTATTCCTAATACTATATCCTATCCATAAAAGCCATAGCCAATCAGTTTATCACTAAGAAAACATATGACCACACTGTGCATTGGTTTTGAAAAATAAGACCAAGGGCTTCCCTGATAGGTCAGATGGTAAATAATTCGCCTGCAATGCAGGAGACTCCGATTCAATTCCTGTGCCAGGAAGATCCGATGGGGAAGGGACAGGCTACCCACTATAGTATTCTGGCCTGGAGAATTCCATGGACTACAGTCCATGGGGTCGCAAAGAGTCGGACACGACTGAGCAACTCTGACTTTCACTTTCTTTCATCCACAGTTTCTTGTATGATAGACTTAAAAAAATTACGACTAAAGACTTGGTAAGACAAACTTACTTTCACAGTTTCATGTATGTGTGTGTATGTACACACTCACGTATGTTTATACGTATTGAGTATTATCTCCTAGTCTGACATTGTTAAATTATTTTAACCTGTTGTTGTTGTTTAGTCACTCAGTCCTGTCTGACTCTTTTGCGACCCCATGGACTGTAGCCTGCCAGGTTCCTCTGTCCATGGATGTCCCAGTCAAGAATACCGGAGTGAGTTGCCATTTCCTTCTCCAGGGGGTCTTCCTGACCAGGGATCAAACCTGTGTCTCCTGCTTTGGCAGGCAGATTCTTTACCACTGAGCCACCAGGGAAGCCCTTTATTTTAATAGATTGCGTCATTTATTCTTCTGAACTTCAGGTAGTCCAGAGTGTTATTATTCCGTCTACAAATAACAAATAAAATAACTAACTGAAGCTCAGGGAGTTCAGATCACCTTTCCAAAGCAGTGACTCCAGGAACTGAAAACAGACTTCTCTAAATTAAAAAATGCAAAAAAGTGCCATGAATTTGCCACGAAAGTTTATTTATTCAGATTCACTTAGAAATTAATGAATTGGAGAATATAAAATTCTATTCAAGTTGATTTCAAAAGTAAAATAACATAAACTTTTTTCCTCACCATTAACCCATTTGGGAGAAGTTTAAACTTTATATGCCTCTAAAAGAGTCCTTATGTCGGGAGAAATTACAAATATATATGACTTGTAAAAAAAGAAAAAAATTCTCTACTCATATTTTATATCATAGTAGAATTTAATACCAAAAATTAATTACTCACCTAGAAAAATAAAATAATTATAGCTCTTCTCAAGATAGCACGGTCAAGTGCAAAATGTCCTGAGTCTTTGTTGAAAATAAAACCTGAGTATTTGCCGTCATTGTAGCAAGTTCAATGAACTTCTTGTTATTGCTGGATATGTTTGTCTTTGTAACCCAAGCAATGGTACCCAACAACTTGGCACTTAATCATTTTAAAATTAAAAGATTAAGTCCACTGAAAGCCTAATTATGAAAGCTGGAAGAAAAAAATAGGAGAAAAAAGGAGTGCAAATAATTTCAAGCTTAGTACACAAATAAACCTTGGAAAGGAATGCTTAATTAACTCTATGGTGTTGTTCTCCAAGGAAAGAATATTCATTTTCCCTAGGAAATTAGACTTTTCTGTAGTTAGATATTCAAAGACTAAAGAAACTTAATTGAGATTCTTAAAAGATAGTAAGCAGGACTTGTTGCTATGACTCCAACAACCAGCACGCAGCTTAATCAGCACCCATGGCAATCACTGAGAGGAAATGGCTATTTTAGTTCTTAGTTTTACTTCTAAAGATGCAGGGATCAAAACTGAAATTTGACCTAGAAGCTGTCATGGTTCTAAAGCTGCATGACAAAAGGTTTGGCAAGTGTTAATAAGAATAGGAAAACAACAACCAACAAAGCAGTCAGATTTCTCAAACCTCAAGACAGTAAAGTGCAGCAGACGAGCCAAGAGCCTAACAGCCAAAGATTACACCCAATGCCGTGATGGGCATGCTCACTGCTCTAATCTGTTGTCAGTGATCAAAGACGAGATGTCTTCTCATACTGAACACCCAGTAAATAAACAGTGAGCTACAGCCACTGGGATGGAAGAAGCAAGCCAGTGACCAAGAAAACAGAAGGACAAGCTGGACCTGAGGGCAAACAGCTACTTGCACCTCAATTCTGCCATCTGCACAAGAACTGAAGGATCAGGGTCAAGTCTGCTGGTGCTGCTGAGCAGTCAGAGGTAGAAACACACTGCCTGAACACACCTGCACCCAGAGTTTCGCCCACATGGAGCTCCACATATGGAGAAAGCCGCAGTAGAAAATGACAAGACATCCTTACAGACACCCAGTTAGTCTTTGGAAATCCACCTATCCAGAACTCTTTAATTATATAGTGTTTCATTTTAACTATGTTGCTTTGGGTCAGTCCCTTACACAGAAGATGGGAGAGAACTGAATGAGTCTTTCAACCTCAAGGATACAGTCTTCTTCAAAGATTCAAAGGGAGGGGATATATGTACATCTGTGGCTGATTCACTTTGCTGTACAGTAGAAACTAATACAACATTGTAAAGCAACAATACATCAACAAAAATTAATTAAAAATAAAATAAATAATGTTTTAAAATAATAAAAAAGATTCATCATTTTGAACTTTAAAAGCCAAAGTAAAGCAAAAAAAAAAAAAAAAAAGGAAAAAACAGAGTGGCAAAAAAAAAAAAAAAAGAAAGGAAATAGAAAAAAGGCCCAGAATTAGTGCAGCCTACAGGTCAGAATGTGAAACTTAAGGTGTTAAGAAAAAGGATCTTTCTTCTCTGCCCTTCATCTCATATCATGCACAATAAGTATAAAGATATGAAAAAAGGAGACAATATTGCATAATGCTAAATATTTAGGGATTTAAAAAACTTTTAAATCCTCTCATTATCATTACTTATCACATTCTTTGGTATCAAAAGTTTCAATTTTTTAATTGTCAACTTAATTTGAATAGCATAATTGTCCACTAAGTTATAATCTGTAATTAAATACAGTGAATTATTTCATTCATAATTAAGTGGATGTCCTAACATCTCTGAGTCAAATTTTTATAAATGTCTGATTATATCACACAGTCAATGGGAAACCGGATCTTAAGAGCTTGTTTTAAGGTTCTATTTTCTGGGGAGGGAATCTAACTGCATACTCTTAGTAAAACACTCTTTCATCCGGAAAGTTTGCCATCTTGCACAGTTTCTAGGGAGGACCACCTGGGTAGCAGGAACTAACAGAGCATTCCTCTGGACAGGTAGATCCACACAGCAATCCTGAATCCCTTGGGCTGACCTAAGTCATATCAGATCATCCTTATACTTATTGATGTGGGATATATGAAGTTTAGTTCATTAGCAATTGCCTGAATTGAGAATATTTTCAGTTTGTTTATGTTTGTTCTTGATAGCTTCTGTTCTCTCTCTCATCAGAATACCACCTTCCGGTTGGTATTCTAACAGAAAGTTTCTCTTCTCATTATCTCTTCTGATTCCTTCCTTTCTGCTACATCTGTAACTAAATCTGATAATTTCCCTATCGCTCCCTGGCTGAAAGGCTACAGTTGCATGCTCTTGCATTAGAACCATTTTCTCAATCCTTATATGAAGACTTCCACCTATGCTGCAGTGATCCAGGTTCTTGGACAAAAGAACATTTGCAAAAGGGTGCTTGGGGTTCTGGGCCGTGACTGAATGGAAGAGGAGTAATGATGCTTATGCTAAGGCTGAAGCTCCAATACTTTGGGCACCTGATGCAGAGAATCAGCTCCCTGGAAAAGACACTGATGCTTGGGAAAGACTGAAGGCAAAAGGAGAAGCGGGCAGCAGAGGATGAGATGGTTAAATAACATCACCTGACTCAAGGGACATAAATTTGAGCAAACTCCTGGAGATAGTGGAGGACAGAGGAGCCTGGTGTGCTACAGTCCATGAGGTCACAAAGAATCGGACACAACTTAGCGACTCAACGACAATGATGGGCTAGTGCAGAGGGAAATCAAATGAGGTAGCCAGGGCTCAGAGGACAATGAGTGAGTTTAGAGGTGGAGTGCCAGAGTGAGGGGCAGAGGGTGAGATGCTGTGACCAGCAGACCCTGCTTCGCCCACTGCTGGGCACCATTCTCAGGTGTTCTCCATGATCGGAAGCCCTCAGAGGGTACAATGGGAATCACACCCTCCGGAGTCTTGCATTGTTACTGATGCTGTAGCAAGACTGGTTTTAATTTAGACACTCAGCAAATCCCACTTAACAACAAAATCCAGGCGTGAGTTATGAGAACCTGTGTGTGTCAAGGGAGGGTGGGGAGGGGGGAAATGACTAATCCCGAAAGGGTTGAAAACACTCATGAGATCTGGGGGACATCACAGAAGAGCTGACGACGTGTTCTACAAAGGAACAGGAGTGGCAGGAAGTCAGTCAGCTGCAGCAGTCAGTCAGAGAGCGAAGCAGACAAATACCCTGAACATCAAAGAGGCAGACTTCCATGAGGGTGGCACCCCACGTCCCAGTCCAGAGGTCATGAGGGGAGGGGGAAAAATTCATAGCAGAGAGCCAGAGCGGGGAAGCAGACTCAGGTGGGCCCCGAGCACGCTCAGCCCACCTCCTTGGCTCTGGCCACACCTCCACCCCTCCTTCTGACAGAATCACACACGCCCAGGGTCCCGCATTCAGAAAACCTCCCTGGATGAATGCGGCCTCCATGGGTCTCTTCCATTCTGGACCGATGGCTTTAGCAGTCATTACATTAGTCCAGATCTCCATTATCTAATTTTCTCAAATTCTTGGATGGTTTTCTACGCGTGTGACTTTTGTATCTCCCAATTGATATGCAAGTACTTTTTAAGCAGAAATGAGAATCTGGGCTTTAGTCATCTTTTGCTGTCATGATGTGTAGAAGGGTGAGCATGCTTGGTCCAATCAATATTAAAATACACCTGAGAGGCTGCTGGTATTGGAAGGAGTACTCTTTTTAGTTTTTTACTTTCTTAAATTTTTTCAGCTTTGATGAGGTATAATTGACAAACTTGTATATATACATATGTGTGTGTGTGTATTTAACATGGTGATATAGATAAACATTGTGAATGATGACCATGATTAAGTTAATTAACACATCCATCACCTCACAAAGTTACCTCTTTTTCCATGGTGACAAGCTTAATATCTACTCTCTAGTAACTTCAAGTATATAATATAGAGCATTATTTTACTATGGAAGTGTTGGTGCCCTTCAGTTCAGTTCAGTTCAGTCACTCAGTCGTGTCCGACTCTTTGCGACCCCACGAATCGCAGCATGCCAGGCTTCCCTGTCCATCACCATCTCCCGGAGTTCACTCAGACTCCCATCCATCGAGTCTGTGATGCCATCCAGCCATCTTATCCTCTGTCATCCCCTTCTCCTCCTGCCCTCAATCCCTCCCAGCATCAGAGTCTTTTCCAATGAGTCAACTCTTCTCATGAGGTGGCCAAAGTACTGGAATTTCAGCTTTAGCATCATTCCCTCCAAAGAAATCCCAGGGCTGATCTCCTTCAGAATGGACTGGTTGGATCTCCTTGCAATCCAAGGGACTCTCAAGAGTCTTCTCCAACACCACAGTTCAAAAGCATCAATTCTTCAGTGCTCAGCCTTCTTCACAGTCCAACTCTCACATCCATACATGACCACAGGAAAAACCATAGCCTTGACTAGACGGACCTTAGTCGGCAAAGTAATGTCTCTGCTTTTGAATATGCTATCTAGGTTGGTCATAACTTTTCTTCCAAGGAGTAAGTGTCTTTTAATTTCATGGCTGCAATCACCATCTGCAGTGATTTTGGAGCCCCCCAAAATAAAGTCTGACACTGTTTCTACCGTTTCCCCATCTATTTCCTATGAAGTGATGGGACCAGATGCCATGATCTTCATTTTCTGTTGAGTTTTAAGCCAACTTTTTTGCTCTCCTCTTTCACTTTAATCAAGAGGCTTTTTAGCTCCTCTTCACTTTCTGCCATAAAGGTGGTGTCATCTGCATATCTGAGGTTATTGATATTTCTCCCGGCAATCTTGATTCCAGCTTGTGTTTCTTCCAGTCCAGCGCTTCTCATGATGTACTCTGCATATAAGTTAAATAAGCAGGGTGACAATATACAGCCTTGACGTCCTCCTTTTCCTATTTGGAACCAGTCTGTTGTTCCATGGTGGCCTTAGGTACAATGATTCTGTGATAATGATAATTTTAATATGAGGCAATGAGGTTGTTGTTATGGTTCAGTTGCCAAATCATGTCCAACTCTTTCCAACTCCATGGACTGCAGTACTCCAGGCTTTCCTGTACCTCACCATCTCCCAGAGTTTGCCCAAGTTCATGTCCATTGAATCAGTGATGCCATCCAACCATCTCATCCTCTGTCACCTCCTTCTCCTCCTGCCCTCAATCTCTCCCAGCATCAGGGTCTTTTCCAAAGAGTCAGCTGTTCGCATCAGGTGGCCAAGGTATTGGAGCTTCAGCTTCAGCATCAGTCTTTCTAATGAATATTCAGGGTAGATTTCCTTTAAGATGGACTGGTTTAATCTTGCAGTCCAGGGGACTCTAGCACCATAGTTCAAAAGCATCACCTCTTTGTCACTCAGCCTTCTTTATGGTCCAGCTCTCACATCCATACATGACTTCAAGAAAGACCATAGCTGAGACTATACAGAGCTTTGTCAGCAAAGTGATGTCTTTGCTTTTTAATACACTGTCTAGGTTTGTCATAGCTTTCCTGCCAAAAAGCAATCTTCTGATTTTCATTGGTATTTTTAAATTGTTTTACCTCCTTTGAGTTTAGTTATCACTTTACTTACCTCCCAGTTAAACAGGATGTATGTATCATGTTATATAAAAGGAATTTTATTAAGGTAATGCTGAGAAATGGTTGAAACTAAATAATAACACTCAGTAGTGATCTCTACTTCATTTATTCCTAAGGAACCAATTACTTAAAAATTGTGCCCTTATATTAATAGTTGCTCTGGATTTTTCTTTAGAGACTTCTCACCCTGAGTTTAATTTCTCATCTATAATTAACAAACAACATTATATTCTTCTTTGTAAATTTTTCTTTTGGAAGGAAAGAATCTATCAAACAGTGACAATAACTGATCTTTGTCATACAAAGATATACGTAGCATCTCATTATGAATTTCTGTTCTTTTTGTACTGTTTCATAGGAAACCTGAAGCAAGACTGCAGAAAACCCCCTTAGTATCCAACGTTCGTTATTTGTGCTTCAAATTTAGACTGAAGTAGACAGCTGACTTATCTCAATAACTGAAAATGTCCATTAAAATAAATACATTACTGTGTATCATTAGATTGGCCAAACAGTGCGTTCAGGTTTTTCCATAAGACAGTTAAGCATACAGTGCATGACAGAGGATAGCAGGAGGTGAAGCTGGAGAGGACCAGTGGGGCAAGAAGAACCGTGCTGGCATGGGTTGTTTGGATCATCATGTGGGGTGATTTGGGAGGAGACCAAAGAGGGGAGGTGACTGGCAGTGGGAAAACCACCCACATCGAGGCTGGAGCAGGTGAGGACACAGGACGAGACAGTGTGGGCTTTCAGACGTGTGATGACATCCACTCAACAAGGCCAGGCATACTGGAGTCATCAAGAAAAATAAAGAGAAGGAAGAGGGCAAAGGAAGAGAGGAGGGAGCCAGCCAGACTCAGGAAGGAGAATTCCATTTTGCAGGCGTTGAGATTGAAGCCTGCAAGGGGGGCAGCTGGGTGGACATAGCTGACCCTTGAGCACATGGACCCAGATTTATGTGCACATAGGTAACGCTTGACAGAGAAGGCAATGGCACCCCACTCCAGTACTCCTGCCTGGAGAATCCCAGGGACAGGGGAGCCTGATGGGCTGCAGTCCATGGGGTCGCTGAGGGTCGGACACAGCTGAGCGACTTCACTTTCACTTTTCACTTTGATGCATTGGAGAAGGAAATGGCAACCCACTCCAGTGTTCTTACCTGGAGAATCCCAGGGGAGCCTGGTGGGCTGCTGTCTATGGGGTCGCACAGAGTCGGACACGACTGAAGCGACTTAGCAGTAGCAGCAGCAGCAAGTAACACTTGAAATCCTGAGACAGGAGATCATCAGTTATTTTCTGGGGGAGAGTTACCGTAAACTGGTGCTCTCCAGGCTGAGACGTGACTGGTAGGATGGACAGAGGAGCTCAACAGAGACTTAGGCTGAGTCTCAGCAAGGCCCAGGAAAGGCAGCAGCACGGGGCTCAGCCAGCTTGATGGGGGACGGAAGCTTCTGGAAGAGCTAGTTCTCCAGGCTTCATCCTCAACACTGGTTGAACCTCATGTGAGAACTGCAGGTCCACCTCTCAAGCCCAAACTTTCTGATCTCAAATCTTGGCAGTGGGACCCACAAACCGGTACTTAGCATATTTTCCAAGTTATTCTATTCAGTCAATAGCCTTAGAGGCTCTAGAACAAGATGTCTTACAGAAACAGCCAGAGATAGTGATTTTACCATCATTATAGAGTTTGGGTCATCTCAAATATTGTAGACAAAGTAGTGAGTGACTATTCTGACAGGTTGTCTTAACAAACTAAAGAAGAATTTAATTCCATGTCATCTTACCTTCTGAATTCCTCAGGCACTCTTCCAGTCCTATCGGTTATACAGGTCAGGCCTTTAACTCCTGTTGAGATGTAGTTCTGTCTGTCTGCCATGTCATGAGAACTGGGGACAGAGTATGTGGCTTCGGATTATCTATCCTCATTCCCTCACCTCTTGTCAAACAGTCGAAAATAGAATGACCTCAAATCAGTCAGGTTGCAACCATCAGAATCTAATTCTTTTTTAAGGCCTCTAAGTTTCTAGGTTGAAACTAATTCTGTCCTTGACTTTAAACCCATCTCATTTACCCTATTTTTTCTTTGTTTTTCAATCATCTAAGGAGAAAGACCTATATTTTTGTAACCATAAATGTCAGCTCTCTTTCCAATTAAAAATAGTAAAATGAGACTTACACTTAAAGTTTTAATAAGCTAAAAGTTACATATTTAATTTAGAAATGTATCTTTCAAAAAAAGTGATAGTTAAGACTATACTTATTTTTAGTTGCACCATACCAACTGCGTATTTCATACAGTCAACACATTCTTGAAAAATAAAGCAACCTTCTGAACTGTTCACTACAAAACATTTAGTTTAGTGTGACAAGAAGATATTGAATAAAGGATTTATACATTTCAATTTATGACAAACTCCAACTTAAGTAAAATAAACAGTAATTTACAATAGCCTTAGAAACTTCAAATTGAAATTAAAATAAAGAAATACCAACTGATTATATTTGAAATTATTCTGAGCAGAGCTTACCCCAGCACTTTACTAACACACTTCCACCCAGGCATGAATTTCCACACTCAAATGTTTTCCTGTGAAACTAGTGTGACTATCTGGATGTCTTTACAGTTTTCACGAAAGCGTCGATCCTTTATCATATGTGATTCAGAAATTTGCTGTATGACACAGGGAACTCAAACCTGGTGCTCTGTGACAGTCAGATGGGGTGGGAAGTGGGAGGGAGATTCAAGAGGAAGGAGGTATATGTATACCTATCGCTGATTCATGATGATACGTGGCAGAAATCAACATAATATTGTAAAGCAATTATCCTCCAATTAAAAAGTTTTTAAAATAAAAGATCAAATTTTCAGAGGTCAACCTGATGATGTCTCTATTGTGAAACACATCTATCAGGCATCTCTTTTAGGAATGAGCTCAAGCAGCTGGCTCCCTCAGGTCCTTCTCTCCTTGAACAGGCATGCTCCTCCCTTGACTCTGACTATCCCCAATGATTTCTGTGAGCATTAGCATGCAGCAGAAGTGGTGCTCTAGAACCTACGACGTTCTAGGAGGTCTTGCAGCTTATAGAGGTCTTGCAGCTTCTGCCTAGGTTTTTTCCTAGAACACTTTTCCAGGGATGTACCCCCTTGGAACCCAGCCACCATGCTGCGAAAAGTCCAAGCCACTTGCAGGCAGCCCCACCTGAACTCCCAACCTGTAGCGAGCATCCACCGTCAGCTACAGGTGGGAGCCGCTTTAAGCGACCAGCCCAATCAAGTCTTCAGATGCCTGACCCTCGGCATATACTGAACTGCAAGACAGGAGACCTCAGATAAGAACTGCTCAGCAGTAAAGTCCACAGAACCATAGAGATAATAACAAATTGTTTTAATTCACTAGTTATAAGGATACATGGTATGCAGCAAAGATAACCAAAATATTAGTTTATCTTTCTCTGCTCAGGATCAAACTTTTATAATCTTCTAGGGAGAAGGTGGTGGCACCCCACTCCAGTACTCTTGCCTAGAAAATCCCATGGACAGAGAAGCCTGGTGGGCTGCAGTCCATGGGGTGGCTAAGAGTTGGAAACAACTGAGCGACTTCACTTTCACTTTTCACTTTCATGCATTGGAGACGGAAATGGCAACCCACTCCAGTGTTCTTGCCTGGAGAATCCCAGGGACGGGGGAGCCTGGTGGGCTGCCGTCTATGTGGTCACACAGAGTCGGACATGACTGAAGTGGCTTAGCAGCAGCAGCAGCAGCAGGGCATATAACATACTAGCGGGCTTCGCAGGTGGTTCAGTTCAGCTCAGTCCAGTCGCTCAGTTGTGTCCAACTCTTTGTGACCCCATGAACTGCAGCAAACCAGGCTTCCCTGTCCATCACCAGCTTCCAGAGTTTACTCAAACCCATGTCCATTGAGTCAGTGATGCCATCCAACCATCTCATCCTCTGTCGTCCCCTTCTCCTCCCACCTTCAATCTTTCCCAGCATCAGGGTCTTTTCCAGTGAGTCAGTTCTTCACATCAGATGGCCACCGTGTTGGAGTCCCACTAGTGGTAAAGAACTCACCTGTCAATGCAGGAGACATAAGAGACACAGGTTCAATCCCTGGGTTGGGAAGATCCCCTGGAGGAGGGCAGGGCAACCCACTCCAGAATTCCTGCCAGGGAAATCCCATGGACAGAGGAGCCTACAGTCCTCTGGGCTCCTGTGGTGGGCTACAGTCCATAGAGTCGCAAAGAGTTGGACATGACTGAAGTGACTTAGCACAGAAAAGCATGTAATATACTAGAGGCCAACTGACTCTTAAAAAGTTTCAACTAGTCGTTTAGCATCTTTAAAATATTCTTGGTTTGTTTCATGGAAATAGCTCAAGCTTATCTTTTTACATGTTTTTATTAATTATTACTAATTATTATTAAATCAAGATCTGAGCTACACAAATGTATAGAATCATGAACGACCCTTCATCAAACAAAAGAAAAAACAGGATCCCTAACGTCTGCATAATCCACCTAAAGATTATCATTTGCTTCTCCGACTTCAAATCCTGCCTCTCTGTACCTTGTTCATAACTACTTCTAGGGGGTCATACTTTCCTGAAGAAAAAAAAGTATGAATTCGAGATGATACCACATGTCATTATTCTTGGCTTAAATTTGCAAATAATTTTCAGATCCTTAACCAAGATCCTTTTTACGGAAACCGAACAACATCAAAATATTTCTGTCTGATGTTCTCCTCTTGTCAAAATTCGTGGACTCCTAGATCTAACACTGCAAGTTAGGATGTCACGCTTCACTGTTCTAATTTCAGGGCACTGAACATGTAAGGTGGTTGATATTTCTCTTCTTGCAGATAGTGTTTTTCCTCCTTCCCTTTCCCTCAACCAGCCCTCCACATACCTGTTCACCTCCAAACAGGTAATTTATTACATGGATTTACTGCTCACCAAAGGTTGGTGACCTTCTAACCTTTATTTTCCTTCTTACTCTTATGCTCTGATTAATTTCTCACTGTATGTTTCCAATTTACTGACATATGTGTTAACATGTTTAGCCATCACCATTTAATTGACATCTCAAAAACAAAATTTATCTTCTGTCCAAAGCATCTGGAAAATAAACCATCTGTTTTATTCTTTAAAAACTCTATCAAGGGATCTACTATATCCCCAATCCTCAAGGTTTCAAATCTCCAGAAAATGCTTCTTATTCAATCTCCTCTTTATCACTTAATTTCCTAATTTTAGACTTTTAATTAGAAATATCATTCATCCATCTTTCTTTCTCCATTTCCATTAGTGCTACTATTTCACCGCAACTGAACTAGACATGGACCATAACACTTCAGGATTACTGAGACAACTGGTTCTGCCCTAATTTATCCTTTATCTTAAACAACACTGCTCAATTTGTCTTCCTCAAACACTAATTTCACTACAATTCCTCTCTACTCAAGAATATTCCATGATTTCCTCTTTCCTATTATATACACTCTAAATTCCTCAAGTTGCTTTTGAAGGCTATCCAAAATCAAGTCTCATCCTGCCAACCCATTCTGTCAATCGTGTCTTATTGCTCCCTGAAATTCTTTCGGCTCTTCTCAGGGATCCATTACTCTACGTGGAATACCTGTCTCCTTCCTAAATCCTTCACATCCCTTCAAGCATCACCAGGTTCAGAGTCACTCCCTCCATGAAACTTTCCATAATATCTTCTGTATAATGTTCAACACCACTTTTTAAATACAACAAGGAACACTGAGTGATGCGGTGAGAGGAGAAATTTAAAATATTCCCCCACCTGTCTCACACCAGAGCCTGCAATTTCATAATTAGTGACTGTGCAGGTTCAAGTCAACCTTGCAGCTAAAAAATAAATATTCTTACCGATGAGTCAGTCCCATACTTTTTCAGTATGAAATATTTCATCATATCTTTTGTGCAGAGCAAAACTTGGGGGCAGAGAGGAAGCCCATTGCATACCTTGATAAGCTGAAGGCATCACTGAGAAAATAAAATAAAAGGAGGAAGCAAGGGATACTAAACCTCAATTTGCCTGCTTAGCAAATAACTTGTTTTTTGTTTTTTTTTTGAGAAATAGCCTTGTGCATTATACATATAACTATCAATTATTCAGAATATTTTGATTAACCAATTACTTTCATTCTTCCATGATGCTAGACAATGGATTTCTTCTTCTGAGTCAAGCAAGAATTGATGGCTATATTCACCCCCACAGCACCATCTTCCTTTCTTGAAATGATACATTTCAGTTGTCATAACACCAGGAAAAGATGGACTTACCCTGCTGGCACAGTCAGGCATTCAGCTACACTGCTTTCCCCCATATCCTAGCAATTTGGACTCCAATGCTAAATCCTCACCCCCCTACTACCTCTAAATAAAAGAAGTGCAAAGTAATGAAGTTCTGTGCTTTTCACAAGTGAATTAAAAGATGAGGAGAAAGATGACCTTAAGTGACCAAGTGTTTTCTCTCTCGTTTCTGAACAGATTTCCTTCCTTCCTTCTCTCATGTCGCCCGCCCCTCCTTCCAGGGCTCTTGCTATGTGTGGACTGCGCGTCTGGGTCTCTGTCCTGAGCTCTGGCCTCAGACCCTCACTCCCAGACCACCCATTCGTCCTTTCTTCTACCGCCCGGCCCGCTGGGTTCTCACCAGCTTCCTCAACCCACTCTTTCCTACTCGCCATCTGACAGCTCCATGAGCTTTTAGTGACCTCAGTCACAGTAAGAAAACGCAGTCCATTTATGGCAGAAAAAGGAACAGACAAATTTCAGCTGTCAGTTTACAGGTAGGATAGAGAAGTTCTAAGAGTCAGAGACCAAACCCAGTCTGATCAGAGGGGTTCAGGGGCTAACCTCACCTCCTCTCCAGGAGAACACTCTGCTGTAACCTGAGATCCTGTCTAATTTGTTGAGGTAAAAGCCAAGACCTACCTTCTTCATTATAGTTCGGAAACGCAAGCTGGGGAAATAATTAACTTCAAAATTATGTGCACCTTACCCTTGGATAGATAGTCCACTCAAGCTTAAGGTCACTCTTCCTGGAGGCTTTATGCAGTATACAAAATAGCATCTTACGCTTTCAGTGAAGTGAATAGATTACTTCACTGAAAGTCAATTATGTTGGTTTTTCCATTTATGAGAGCTTTTCCTATGTGTTATTCTAAGAAGAGTTTATATGACCATGTACAACAAAAGAAAGAAAGAGCCTGAAATTCATTCTGCCATGCTTGGGGGAAAAAGTGTTTTATCTTTCCCTTTTAAATGGAACATTTTCCTTCTGTTTCAGAAAACTTTTTAAAGACAGCTCATGCTGCAGATCATTTGCAAGACTAGTTTATTCACAGGCCCTTAAAAATAGGACTTTTTAAAACTTTTCCAGAGTCATGCAACAGACTATGAATGTCTTGACCACAATTAACATTCATAGGCAAAAATGTCCTCAGCTTTCTCTGTCCTCCTTTCTTCTAAGTTGGCCAGCGTCTATAAACTCCACCGATTAGCAGTCAGAGCACCCCTACCCCTCGAGCCTGTGGGAACTTAGGAATTTCCACCCGAGCACGTCAATCTCCAAGGCCTCCTTCACTCTGGAAGAAATCCCTCACAACAAAGGACAAGGGAGAGGCCGGGGGAGGGGCGTAATGGACTTGGCCGAGAAGAAACGAGAACACTAGCACTGAAGGGTCAGTCCGGGCTGCCCGCCGATCCCTAATCAGCACGAAAAGCGGCCGCGCCGGCGGCTCCTTGGACCGCGCCTGCGGGATGCGTGGTTCCAGCCCTCCGCGCCCCGCGCGCGGCTCCGAGCTCTTCTCCCGGGACGCCACCTCCTCCGGCACCGGTCCCCGCACCGGGTTCCCCCACCCCAGCCACTCACACCCAGGTGCCGCCCCTAAACTCCAAAGCGGAAGCGGGGGCGGGGGGCAGTCGGTCTACAAACTTGAGCGGAGCAGCGCGCGCGCACCCCAGCGCCCTGGGACCTGGACCGGGTCGCACCCCACTCCCACTGGCCCGTCTCACCCCGAGGCAGGTCAGCCTTCAGCCTCAACTTGCAGCCTTTTGCGCAACGATGGCACTCGGTGGAGGCGGAGGCTGGAAAGTGTCCCTCCTCGCCCTGCCCCGGCACCTTCCAGCACGCAAACCCGTGCGAGTGGAAGTTGCGCGAAGTCCCCACTCCCCGCGCCCCGTCTCAGCTTGCTCCTGGGGCGCACGTGGGGACAGCCCCCCAAGCCTCGAACTCTGCGCCCCCCGCGGCGACCCCCTCTGGACCGCGGTCCTCCCCCGGCGCCCACCTCCGAGTGCCACCCCGTTCCCGCCGCCTGGCTCCCGGAGAAAAGTCCACAGGCTGTTGGGGGGAGGTGTGCAATCCCAGGCCGGCCGGCCGACACCCGCTTTCTTCCCGAGGCCGAGCCCCGGGGCGCCCCGCGGGCTGCACACTCACCCATGGCGCCGCGTCCCGCTGCCCGGCGGCCCCTCCAAGCGCTGGCGGCCGACGCAGCGCGGGCCCGAGAGCTCCGCGCGCCTCTCCTGCTCCGCGCCGCGCGAGTGACAGCCTCGCCCCTCCCAGCGGAGCCGGCTCCCGGGGCTCCTGGCACCCGGCGGCCGCGCAGACCCCTCCCTCTTCCCACCTGCTCGGCGGACAACTGGCTGTGGCCTCGAGGTTCCCGCCGCTCCCCTCCCCGGCCCCCTTTCCCGCCCTGATCACGTCCACTTGGCCGGCCACTTGCAAACACCTCCCCCTGGAATACGTTGAATACACATTACACGCTCGCCCCGTCTCGGGGCACACGGATGACCTGGTAGCCAAGATCATAACCCGTAACCTGGAAACCCTAACCAGGAAAGCTGATTCCAGAGGAGTTTGATAGGATGATTTCCCTAAAAATCTTCTCTTGCTTTCAATATACTAGTTTTTCCCTTAATAACAATGTTAAGGTAACAGGAAGAGAAAATTCTCATGAATTTATATCTCTCTTCTTTCTTCTATGTTACATATGTTCGTTTCTATAACCTGGCAAGGCTGTAAAGTCCCTCCCCACCACACACACATCACAATATGCAAAAGTCACCTGGAAAATAAATGACTCAGTGCAAGGACCAGTAGATGCTGCTGGAAAAGCACTGGGCTTGCCAACTGGGAGGACGAGGTGGTGGTTCCTGCTCTACTACTAACACAAGGGGACTCAGTTTCCTAATTTGTAAAATGAAAGATCTGGAAAAAGTGATCTCTAAGGTCCCTTCAAGCTAAAAAAAAAAAATTATATAATTCTTTGGGTTATTGGCCTAGTTTCTTACAGGATTCATACTGGAGAGTTATTTCAGTAAGTCAGTCCCCGAAGTGTCTTAAGCTACTTTTTCATACAGGACACACCCTAAAATACACAAATCTATGCCATAAACAGCAGAAGAATGAAATAAAGTGCATGGTTACTAACTTCCAGGAACATTGCTAAATAATGGAGAAGACAATATGAAAAATAATTTAAGAGCATGTTTGGCAGAAAAACATGAAGAAATGCTGAGCACACCATTAACATGGCACAGAAATGTTTGCACAGCTATTCTTCACGTGATGGAAGAGACACACTCCTGGAAGGATACTGCAAATGCATTTCAGTTAAATGGAAATAGAAAGTTGTTCTTATGGGTGGGGAAAGGAAGTAGTTGATAACAGTGTTCAATATCCCGTTGAGAAATGCATCACCCTTCTGGAAACTGACTAACATGAGCTGTGACTGCAGCAAAGAATAAACTTATACTGGATCCAAGAAAGATAAATGATGAATGTTTGGAGATTAATTCATAAGTACAGCTTTTGGGGACAACCATGATAGTGTGGTCACTCACCTAGAGCCAGACATCCTGGTGTGTGAAGTCAAGAGGGCCTTAGGAAGCATCACTATGAAGAAAGCTAGTGAATGAAGGTTATGGAATTCCAGTTGAGCTATTTCACATCCTAAAAGATGATGCTGTTAAAGTGCTGCACTCAATATGCCAGCAAATTTGGAAAACTCAGCAGTGGCCACACGACTGAAAAAGGTCAGTTTTCATTCTAATCTCAAAATAGGCAATGTCAAAGAATGTTCAAACTACCACACAATTGCACTCATTTCACATGTTAGCAAGGTAATGGTCAAAATCCTTCAAGATAGCCTTCAACATTACATGAAACAAGAACTTCCAGATATACAAGCTGGATTTAGAAAAGGCAGAGAAACCAGAGATCAAATTGCCAATAATTGTTGGATCATAGAAAAAGCAAGAGAAATCTGGAAAAACATAGATTTTTGCCTCATTGACTACACTAAAGCATTTAACTGTGTGGATTCTCCACAACAAACTGTGGAAAATTCTTAAGGAGATGAGAATACCAGACCACCTGACCTGCCTCCTGAGAAACCTGTATGCAGGTAAAGAATCAACAATTAGAACCGGACATGGAACAATGGATAGGTACCAAATTGGGAAAGGAGTAAGTCAAGGCTGTATATTGTCACCCTGTTTATTTAACTTATGTGCAGAGTGCATCATGTGAAATGCCAAGCTAGATAAACCACAAGCTGGAATCAAGATTGCCAGGAGAAATATCAATAACCTCAGATACGCAGATGACACCATCCTAGTGGCAGAAAACAAAGAGGAACTAAAGAGCCTCTTGATGAAGGTGAAAGAAGAGAGTGAAAACGTTGGCTTAAAACTCAACATTCAAAAAACTAAGATCCTGGCATCTGATCCCATCACTTCATGACAAATAAATGGGGAAAAAATGGAAACAGTGATAGACTTCATTTCCCTGGGCTCCAAAATCACTGTGGATGGTGACTGCAGGCATGAAATTAAAAGACACTTGCTCCTTGGAAGAAAAGATATGACCAACCTAGACAGAGTATTAAAAATCACAGACATCACTTTGCTGACAAAGGTCCATATAGTGAAAGTTACAGCTTTTCCAATAGTTCCGTATGGATGTAAGAGTTGGACCATAAAGAAGGCTGAGCACTGACGAATTGACGCTTTAAAACTGTGGTGCTGGAGAAGACTCTTGAGAGTCTCTTGGACTGCAAGGAGATCAAACCAGTCAATCCTAAAGAAAATCAACCTTGAATATTCATTGGAAGGACAGATGCTGAAGCTCCAATACTTTGGCCACCTGATGCGAAGAGCTGACTAATTGAAAAAGACCCTCATGCTGGGAAAGATTTAGGGCAGGAGAAGAAGGGGGCAAGAGACGACAAGATGGTTGGATGGCATCACTGACTCAATTGACGTGAGTCTGAACAAACTCAGGGAGATCGTGAAGAACAAGGAAGCCTGGCATGCTGCGGTCCATAGGGTCACAAAGAGTCAGACATGACTGAAGTGACTTAGCATACAATACATATATATCCTGTTAGTTTTCTCTGTTGAGCCCTGACTAATACAATTCACCAATTAACTGGTCATCATAAAGGGATCAAAACACAGTAACAGATAAAAGTTGCCAAGGACCAATAAATGTTTATGGATAACATTAGCACATTTTTATTGTCCTCAAAGTTATAATTTTTTTCATATTTAGTGTCTTTCTAAAACAAATTTTAAGATATTTCTAAGAGTATTTGACATTGATCTAAATGAAAAATTAGGAAATATGACCATGATCCATAATTTTATCCAAGAGTGATAGGTGACATAGTACATTATAAATTACCACATGTACACCTTATATAAATAAGCACAACCAACACCATTTTACAAAATCACACAAAAAAGTTTAAGAAATCACTGAAGCCCTTTAAAAAGTAAAGTGTGAAAGGCAGAAGTTAGAATGATTTGTGTGAGAGGAAACTTAGATTCTGCACACAAAATAAGCTCATTAAACAACATGCCATTCTACAGGCCCCAAAGGATATGGGGAAAGTTAAGAAATTTCATTTTCAATCTATTGTGAAATGTGGTCCAGTTACCAGAAGCAAATGAGTCGTAATTTTTTCCACCAATGAAGCAGTTTTGTATGTTGCTCAATTTACTTTAGATATCATAAAGATAGAAATGATTTGATAATACTTTTCTAGTGTGAACAAAACTATATTTCTCTTCCAAACTCATAGTACTTTGGCAATTTTTTGTTGTTTCTTTGTTTTTAGATTATTATCCCATATAAGGCAGTACCGAGTACTGAGTAGAGTTCCACGTGCTACACAATATGTCCGTATTAGTTATCTAGTGGAAATGGCAACCCACTCCAGTGTTCTTGCCTGGAGAATCCCAGGGATGGGGGAGCCTGGTGGGCTGCCGTCTATGGGGTCATGCAGAGTCGGACACGACTGAAGCGACTTAGCAGCAGCAGCAGCAGCAGTTTACATATAGAGGTGCATATAGTGTGCATGTCAATACCAATTTATCCCTCCCTCCCCTTAGTCCTTTGTAACCATAAGTTTGTTTTCTACATCTATGACTCTACTTTTCTGCTTGTTTTGTTAAACAAAAAAAAAAAAACTTTCAGAATTCCCAGAAAGAAATGAACATATCTGAAACATAAATTATTTCAGGATCTCAGAAACACAGTAGTTAAAATGCAATTAAAATCAGATCTACTCTTAATGTAGAAGAAACAGACCTCCCTTACTTATCTAGCGCTCCTGCTGTGAGCTCCACACTAAGGAGGTTTGCTGTGTGTGTGTCCATGGAGCCAGCCTTCAAAGCCCCTTTTAAGCCACATCACCCCAGTCACACCTCATATATTTCTTTAATGAAGATAAGCACTTTCTAGTTTCTTTATTCATTTGCTTCTTTGGAGAAGCCTGGTATTATGTTTTTACTGCAACATTTCAATTATGATACTATCTTTTATGTCGATAGACCTAAATATGGTTTAAATTTACCCTGAGTCCTTTCATATGGGTAATCAGGGCAAGGAGTGACATGTGTATGAGAACATCCAAGTCTTATCAGGATGGATCTCCTGGAAAGGTCAGATCAACCATAAATAATGGTCAAGTATTGTAGTACTTACTATGTGTGGCAGAAAGTGAAGAACTAAAGAGCCTCTTGATAAAAGTGAAAGAGGAAAGTGAAAAAGTTGGCTTAAAGCTCAACATTCAGAAAACTAAGATCATGGTATCCAGTCCCATCACATCATGGCAAATAGATGGGGAAACAGTGGAAACAGTGTCAGACTTTATTTTTCTGGGCTCTAAAATCACCGCAGATGGTGATTGCAGCCATGAAATTGAAAGACACTTTCCTTCCTTGGAAGGAAAGTTATGAACAACCTAGACAGCATATTAAAAAGCAGAGACATTACTTTGTCAACAAAGGTCCATCTAGTCAAGGCTATGGTTTTTCCAGTGGTCATGCATGGATGTGACAGTTGGACTATAAAGAAAGCTGAGAGCTGAAGAATTGATGCTTTTGAACTGTGGTGTTGGAGAAGACTCTTGAGAGTCCCTTGGACTGCAAGGAGATCCAACCAGTCCATCTTAAAGGAAAACAGTCCTGAATGTTCATTGGAAGAACTGATGTTGCAGCTGAAACTCCAATACTGTGGCCACCTGATGCGAAGAGCTGACTCATTTGAAAGGACCCTGATGTTGGGAAAGAGTGAAGGCAGGAGGAGAAGGGGATGACAGAGGATAAGATGGTTGGATGGCTTCACCGACTCAATGGACATGAGTTTGGGTAAACTCCGGGAGTTGAATTGGTGATGGACAAGGAGGCCTGGCGTGCTGTGGTTCATGGGGTCACAAAGAGTCGAATATGACTGAGTGACTGACCTGAACCGAACTATGTGCTAGGTCCTTTGCATAAACATCGCATATGTCGGTCTTCCAAGGACTCTGAATCCAGTGCATTATTACTATTAATTTACAATTAATAAATTTTAATTTATTTACTACAGTTCATTAATTGTAATACATTTATACATGTTTCTACATTTCTAAATTCTGCTAATTTCTACATGTGGAAGCCAAGTCAGTGCAGTCGTCACCTAACACAGTGAGGCTCAGATCCTTCAGCGACTCACAGGTCTGGGAGGGACCTATCAGTGGCATTCTTAGCAGAGCTCCAAGGACAAGATCCAAACACAATGGTGAAATCTGAATTAGGGAAAGAAAGAAGTTGTCCTGAGACCACCGAACAGTGCTAGTAGCTTTTGATTCTGTAAACTGTATGGCGAACATCTGGACCAGAGTTGAAAAAGACAACAGCATTTCAGAGCAGCATGGGCTGTCAGAAGCCATCTGATTTACAACATACGATTCCCCCACCACCATTTCATCTTCTATTCAGAGGCCAAATTTATCATCCAAAACACATGAATCTGGTTATGTAATTTCCGATTTAAAATTCTTCACCTAAACGTTAACATAAGTAAACATTGTACGATTATTTTTTACTGGAGTATAGTTTATTTACAATGATGTGTTAGTTGCAGGTGTACACCAAAGTGTATCGGTTATACAAATGTCCACTCTTTTTTAGATTCTGTTCCCATTTAGGTAATTTTCTGATTTAAAATTCTTCACCTAAATGTTAAAATAAGATAAACATTGTGCAATTAATTTTTACTGGAGTATAGTTTATTTACAATGTTGTGTTAGTTGCAGGTGTACAACAAAGTCAATCGGTTATACACAAATCCACTCGTTTTAGATTCTGTTCCCATTTAGGTCATTACAGTGTATTCAGTAGAGTTCCCTGTGCTATACAGTAGGCCCTTATTACTAATAAGGCATTACTTTTGATCACTCACCTAGAGCCAGACATCCTGGAATGTGAAGTCAAGTGGGCCTTAGAAAGCATCACTACGAAAAAAGCTAGTGGAGGTGATGGAATTCCAGTTGAGCTATTTTAAATCATGAAAGATGATGCTGTGAAAGTGCTGCACTCAATATGCCAGCAAATTGGGAAAACTCACCAGTGGTCACAGGACTGGAAAAGGTCAATTTGCATTCCAATCCCAAAGAAAAGCAATGCCAAAGAATGCTCAAACTACCACACAATTGCACTCATCTCACATGCTAGTAAAGTAATGCTCAAAATTCTCCAAGCCAGGCTTCAGCAATACGTGAACCATGAACTTCTTGATGTTCAAGCTGGTTTTAGAAAAGGCAGAGGAACCAGAGATCAAATTGCCATCATCTGCTGGATCATGGAAAAAGCAAGAGAGTTCCAGAAAAACATCTATTTCTGCTTTATTGACTATGCCAAAGCTGTTGACTGCGCGGATCACAATAAACTGTGGAAAATTCTGAAAGAGATGGGAATACCAGACCACCTGACCTGCCTCTTGAGAAAACTATATGCAGGTCAGGAAGCAACAGTTAGAACTGGACATGGAACAACAGACTGGTTCCAAATAGGAAAAGGAGTCCATCAAGGCTGTATACTGTCACCCTGCCTATTTAACTTATATGCAGAGTACATCATGAGAATCGCTGGGCTGGAAGAAGCACAAGCTGGAATCAAGATTGCCGGGAGAAATATCAATAACCTCAGATATGCAGATGACACCACCCTTATGGCAGAAAGTGAAGAGGAACTAAAAAGCCTCTTGATGAAAGTGAAAGAGGAGAGGGAAAAGGTTGGCTTAAAGCTCAACATTCAGAAAACGAAGATCATGGCATCTGGTCCCATCACTTCATGGCAAATAGATGGGGAAACAGTGGAAACAGTGTCAGACTTTATTTTTTTTGGCTCCAAAATCACTGCAGATGGTGACTGCAGCCATGAAATTAAAAGATGCTTACTCCTTGGAAGCAAAGTTATGACCAACCTAGACAGCATATTGAAAAGCAGAGATATTATCTTGCCAACAAAGGTTTGTCTAGTCAAGGCTATGGTTTTTCCAGTGGTCATGTATGGATATGAGAGTTGGACTGTGAAGAAAGCTGAGCACCGAAGAATTGATGCTTTTGAACTGTGGTGTTGGAGAAGACTCTTGAGAGTCCCTTGGACTGCAAGGAGATCCAACCAGTCCATTCTAAAGGAGATCAGTCCTGGGTGTTCTTTAGAAGGACTGATGCTGAAGCTGAAACTCCAATACTTTGGCCACCTCATGCGAAGAGCTGACTCATTGGAAAAGATCCTGATGCTTGGAGGGATTGGGGGCAGGAGGGGAAAGGGACGACAGAGGATGAGATGGCTGGATGGCAACAGCGACTCGATGGATGTGAGTTTGAGTGCACTCCGGGAGTTGGTGATGGACAGGGAGGCCTGTCGTGCTGCAATTCACGGATCGCAAAGAGTTGGACACGACTGAGCGACTGAACTGAACTGAACTGAACTGAAAATAGATAAAAGCTATCTATTTTATAAACAGTAGCGTGTATATGTCAATCCCAATGAACCTATTTGCAAAATAGAAATTGAATCACAGATGCAGAAACCAAGGTTACAGTTGCCAAGGGGAAATGAGTGGAGAGAGGGACAAATTGTAAAATTAAGAAAACATTTGAAACAGCATAGAGGGGATGTGATGCCATGGCGGTCCTGCAGTCAGCTCTCCAGTCTCAGCTCTCGAGGCGGTCATTCCTCACAGCAGTCCCCCTGTTAACCCTGCACATCACTCTATGTGCAGGCATGCTCAGTCACTTCAGTAGCTTCAGTCATGTCCGACTCATTGTGACCCTATGAATTGTGGCCCACCAGGCTCCTCTGTCCATGGATTTCGCAGGGAAGAATACTGGAGTGGATTGCCATGCCCTCCTCCAGGGGATCTTCCTGACCCAGGAATCAAACCCATGTCTCTTTCGTCTCCTGCACTGGCAAGCAAACTCTTTACCACTGGGCCACCAGGGGACTCTTTACCACTGGGCCACCAGGGAAGGCATCACTGTTAAGGTTCCTGTAATTTGCATGTTTTCTCTCTTCTCAGACCTTTGAATATGCTATCCTTTTGGCTTAAAACTACTCTTTCTCCCAACCAATCTCCTCTCCTACTTTGCTCGGTAAATATCTACTGTCTGGATTTTGCAGCTTGGATTCAGGGGCAGTTCATGACCTGGAGATTTGGACATACCATCTAAATGCTCCAAGCACAGCCTGTCCTCCCATCACAGGAACTGTAGCTTCATTTCTCAGTGCCTGTGTCTCTCTTAAACTACAGGCTCTGGGAGGGCAGGAACCAGGGCTCTTCTCAGTACTGTGCACCCAGCATTAGGCGTAGTGCTTGATGCATAGTAGGTGCTCAACATTTTAACAGAAATTTCACACACACACACACACAATCTCTATCACAGACACACAAGATATTTTGATTTGATGATCTCTCATCCTCCAGCTTTCATATAGGAAAACACCGCTGCCCAGAAATCTTAAGTAATTTGGTTTAATTCATGTTTTATTAGTGCTTTATAAGCACAAATCTCAGTCCACAAATTCCAATGCACAGAAAAAGTTTTATTTTCTAAAAGTTAATTTGACAGCAACTTAAATTTAAATTCCCTTAGAATGGATGGCAGGCCACCTGACCTTGAGGGTCCCAAAGTGTCTCCCCACAAGAGTACTGCAGAACCCCTGGGGTCTTAGTGCGTTATTTTCAGAGCCTGCACGTGGGCTCTCAACCGTCCCATTCTCTGTGAGTCCTGCCAGCCAGCCAGCTCTGCAGCAGCCATGCCCACGCTTGGCTGTGGTTTCTTTGGAGAAAGAAAGCGCACTGAAGCTGAGAGTCCTGCCTCACCAAATGCACTGCCTTGTCACCTGGCCAGCTGCTCTGGCACACAGCAACACCAGATCCTAACTGAAGTCTCCTCCACCCACTCCCAAGCTCCACCTGACAAAATCTCTTTTTTAATATTGGAAAAAGCCTTTTTCTCTCCATATTTCTCACCAAGGAGTTCTTTCTTCCCACTTTCTTCTCTCAGAGCGTTTAAACGTTGGGCTATAAAAGCCAGGAAGGGAACAGAACTGCAGACAATTTTAGCTTTCTGCTTTTGTGAGTTGGAACCCTTCTGGTCCAGTGAACTCACAGGCGTTTTACACAGAGAAACGAACTGTATCACAACACTGAGAAAACCCAGGTGGAGCTCTGGCCTCCAGCGAGCTAGACCCAAGACTCAGTTATGTCATCGGGGTCTGGTTTTCCTCCAACTTGGGTCTCTACTTCTTGCTTGAATCTATTCTCTGACGATTCTATGTTATTTCTGGTTACTGGCACCATTTTAACTTCAAGACCACTAAGGAAGAGAATGAGGCACTCTATCTCAGAATGACCAGAAAAGCAAACTTTACTGCACCCACCTGACTCTGATGAGATCACATTTTCACTCCTGACCTCAGTGGTCAATGAAATACGATGCACTGAATGACCTAAACCCAAGTCCCATGCATTAGACTTGAGCTGGATAGGGGACTTCCCCCAAAGCATTTGTATTGAAGTTGGCAGAATACTTTCCTGGGGGAAAAATGGATATGACTACTGAAAAATGGGAGAAATAAATCTGAGCAGGATTGAAAAATAATGTACCTTGCTTACAGATAGTTTCCAATATAAGTTGCCAGCAATTCCTCACCTCCCTGCATGCACATGAGATTAATTCCATGAAGACGTGGAGCTCCCGTCATGCTGAACCAGACTGGCCTTGCCCAATAGAATGTGACCTGCCCAATAAAGGCAGCACTCTGCCAGTTTGGGGACTAGCCCTTCATAGGTCTGGAAACTTTGACATTTGCTGTCTTAGATCCTTGAGCTTCAGGGTAAGAAGTCCAGGATGTCTTGACAGAAAAAGGGGCCAGGTGAAATTAGGGAGCAAGTGGGGAGAGAAAGAGGTGACTCTGCCGATGGCTGGCACTAAGGCCCCAGACACGTGGAAGAGATGTTCTTGGATCACCCCACGCAATACAGGTATCAACTGAACGCAGTCACACCACTGACTCCAGCCAAACCCTCATGGAGAGGAGAACCACCCAGTCAGCTGATCATGAGATACAGTCAATCACAGCTGTTTCAAACTGCTGCATTTTGGGGCTGACTGGTTACACATCAAAAGGGAACTGATGAACTGATACATCTTTACCTGCTACAGATAAATTATACTGAGACAAGGACACACAGAACTGTCACTTGCTTAAAGGGGAAGGAGAGACTGGAAAGGCTATCCCTACTTGGAAGCACTCTGGTCTCTGGCTCTTAATTCAGGGCTCTTCTCATTAGGATTCACCGCCAAGCTTACAAGTGTTCCCTACTGTACATATAGGCATGTACAGGATATGTATAGGCATATCCATGTTGCTAAGCATGGATCAGTCTGGACAAAAAGGTGCCTAAGCAATTTAGACTCTGGCCAGTGAATAGACTGGAGAACAGGCAGGAAAAAAATCATTCAAAAAAAAATTGACTCTAGTGGAAGAAATACTGTAAAAATGATTTGATTATTTGTACCAACAGCAGCAAACAGCTACGATCATAAGCTAGTTCATCTATTTTACAGCAAAGAATAGCAGCAAAGACAGCCATGAGGCTATAGTGCCCTCTCATCATTACTTTATTAAAATAATATGGCTAATGCAAATAATTACCTTTTACAAGAAGGAAATGATCTATAAAATCTGTGCTTTTTACCAAATGATCTAGGCAATTTTTACAGATCTCTTAAATAAAACTGGGAGAAGGAAATGGCAGCTCACTCCAGTATTCTTGCCTGGAGAATTCCATGAACAGAGGTGCCTGGCAGGCTACAGTCCATGGGGTCGCAAAGAGTCAGATATGATTAAGTCGCTAATGCTAGATAAAACTAGCAGTGGGGAAAAAAAAATGAGAACATACAAATCCACTAAGAAAAATAATTAAATGATGAGAAGATAAAAACAATTATAGAATACATCTTATTTCTGATTAAAGCAGCACTATTATGGAACTAGAGAATCACCATTTGGCAACCCTTATAGTAATAACTGATTTCAAAAGAATCATTAGCAGATGCTAAAACTAAGTCTGATGGATTAAAAAGTAAATCTGATGAACAACAGGAATGTTATGTTCCTAACTCACAAATCATCTCCTGTAATATGCTTATTTATTGCAATGAAAAAGATAACTTTATGCGGGGAAAATGGGTAGACACCACTGTAATGAAGTCATTAAAGTCAGTATCACTAGGAATAGGACAAACGACATCCTGAGCTTCCTCATACAATGGATACCCAGGAAACACCACACACTTGTACAATATTCTTGCCCAAAATGCAGAATCTACATCCGGTCATGCACTGTGTCCATTAAAGCAAGTAGAGGCACAACCTATGAAATGGCTGGCCTATATTCTCCAGAATTTATCAAGGTTATGAAAACAAAGACAGACTGAGGAGCTTTCAGAGTAAAGCTGACCGAGAAGACAGAACAACAAGGGGAAACTGACCCAGGATTTTCCCTCCTTTATATCCTATATAGATATTATTGGGACAATTGGCAATGTGTGAATAATGTCTGTAGTTTAGATCATAATATCAATATTAAGTTTCTATTTGATACTTCTATTTTGATTAAAAAGAGAATATCTTTGCTTTCAGGAAATATCTACTGAAAAATTTAAGAGTAAAAGAGCATCAAGTCTGACGCTTACTTTCAAAAAATGAAAAATATATGTATACAAGAGCGGGTGTGTGTGTGTATAACATATTTGAGAAGGAAAAAGCAATACAGTAAAATAGAAGTAGCAAATGTTAACACGGGAATCTAGATAAAAAAATCCTTTCCAATATTCTTGCAGCCTTCCTACAGGTCTGACATTATGCCAAAATAAGAAGTGAAAAAAGTGTAAAGCACTGCTTTTTATCATTTTTTCTCAAGCACTATCAGCATTATGATCTTCTTAGACATATTTTCAGTTAAAAGTTCAAAACTCTTTAACACACTCCTATTTAATCAAAGAATATTAACAGGAAAAATGGTTCTTATTCTCTGATATTGAAGATGTGTAGCATGGTTTACTCTGTATGGCCTCATGTATAAGCACCAGGTAGCCTTAACTAGACAATATCATCAACAACAGTAATCTATACATGGTATGCATATTTTAAAGGGCATAATATATATATATGTCTAATAGTAGTTTAAGCTGTTAGAAAGTTTTAAGATTGATTTAACATCAATAGATAAGTGAGAGAAGAATCTCTCACTGCCTTGAAATTCTGGTTCAATTTAATAAAGCAAAAATAGCCCCGAAGTTGCATCCAGACACCCGTGAGTGACACACGCTGCCAGTACCATCCTTTTTCCACTTCGTGAAAATAGGTAACTAGGCCGTTTACTTTTGAAAAGACAATCTACAGTGTGACTTCTTCTAATGAAAACTTTTCTGTGCCAGGATTTACACCTTGTGTTTGGCTGCTCAGTGTCCTTCAGAGAACTGACTTTAGGCTAATGAAAAACTGACCATTCATTCAGTCATTCGAGAAATATATGTTGTTCACCTACTGCTGCCTACAAGACATCCTGTTCAAGATGCTATGGGTATGGCAGTAATCAGTATAGGCAAAGACCCTGCCTTCTTCCAGGGGGCATAGTGATGGATGGATCAATAGAAAGAAAGAAAGATGAGAGAGAGAGAGGGTGAATAGATTTCGGGTGCAGCTGATTGGTCTAAGGAGGACTAAAGCAGAAAGAGGATAGAAAGTATCAGGGAAATAATTGATGTTTATACTAAGTAGTCAGGAAGGACTGTCTAATGAGGTAATGTTTAATCAGAGATCTGAAGGAAGCAAAGGAGAAACACATACAAATCTGGGAGAACTGTATGGAAAGGCAGAGGACACACCCGAAGTGAAGGCTAGTACTCAGAGACTCAATTTTAAATTTACGATCTTGCTAGGCTCTCCCTCGGAGAAGGCGATGGCAGCCCACTCCAGTCTTCTTGCCTGGAAAATCCCATGGACGGAGAAGCCTGGTGGGCTGCAGTCCATGGGGTCGCGAAGAGTCGGACACGACTGAGTGACTTCACTTTCACTTTTCACTTTCATGCACTGGAGAAGGAAATGGCAACCCCACTCCAGTGTTCTTGCCTGGAGAATCCCAAGGACGGCGGAGCCTGGTGGGCTGCCGTCCTTGGGGTCGCACAGAGTCGGACACGACTGAAGCGACTTAACAGCAGCAGCAGCAGGCTCTCCCTACTGATAACTAAGAAAAACAAAGGGCCCAAGTGCACGCCCTTCCCCGCTCTGCGACTACAGTGCAGCCCCGTAAAGCCAGTCTGCAGCTTCAGTGCAGAGTGCTTCGGCGGTATATTTAACGTCGGAGGAGAAACTTTAATGTGAAGTGCATTTCATTCTGAATGGAAAAGAAAATAAAAAACCTTAAAAGAAAAATCCGCCTCTCAAGTGATTGTGGCTGAGAGTACATCCCCACCAGAGGTCAGCCTAACCACACGAACGCATTGTGGAACGTGACACAAACACCATTTTCGTGCAATTGGGACTTAAATCTCTCCTTTCCTTCTTGTTTTCCAAAAGCATAATTGAAATGCTAAGCATTGGCACACGCCGTGTTATCTTTGTTACCATAGCTGGCTCTTAGTGATAAATTCTGCTGCCGTCTTGGTTTGCCGGGGACTCCGGGGGGTTCTCAGGACACTGGACCTACAGCTTTCAGTGCTGGAACCGGGGAAGTCCTGGGCAAATGGGGAGGAGTGGTGCTCCACCGTGTGTATGTGTGTGTGTCCTCCAGCATGTGTGTGTGTGTGTGTCCTCCACCATGTGTGTGTCTGTGTCCTCCACCATGTGTGTGCGCACGTGCACCTGCGTTAGTTGCTCTCTGCAACCCAGTGGGCTGTAGCCCACCAGGCTCCTCTGTCCATGGAATCTTCCAGCCACAAATGCTGGTGTGGATAGCCATTCTTTTCTCCATGGGATCTTCCCAACCCAGGATGGAACCCAGGTCTCCTGCATTGCAGGCAGATTCTTTACTGTCTGAGCCACCAGGGAAGCCCCACTATGGTGACTCCTAAACATCTGTGTTAAGCAAAACTTTTTTTTTTTAATTTTGAAGCAGCTTAGCAACACAAAGTTCTGATTAGAAGGTCTACGAAGCTGACTTTTAAATAAACTTCTTGGTAGTTTTGCTACAAGGAGATCTTGCTTTAAGAAACACTGCTTTTACGATGTTGTATTTAAGTTCTCTGAAAAGGATGGTATGTGATGTTAGCTCAAGAACATAAACACATCCTGATTGAGCAGAACGATATATTACAATGACTTCATTTTATCTCCCCCTTAAAAAATTACTTTTACTTGGCAATAGCAAATAATTAATCCTCTATTAAATGGATTTATATATAAAGGTAAGTATTTGTCCTCCATTAGGATAAAAAATAGTACTTCAGAATTGATATTATTATCTCACCTGTTACCATAATGGTGAAATAATGTTTAGCCAGAAATAATGTTTCAACAACTATCCAGACACCTCCTCCCCCAGTCAAGTTGATCCAGACAATGAACCATTACATGTATGGACATAAAACTGGTGCACTAACTGGTTATCTTCGACCCTTTAGAAATCCCGTCTTAACACAGATGACCCAAAGATGCATGTTGTCCAAAGCCAGACACACTGGAGCACAAGGTTGGAGGTGAATGTGATGGGCTGAGAGGCCTGCCTGCTGGATGGGTCACCTGGAAAGATGCTGACCTCTCTGACCAGAAGCAGGACGAGAGAGGAAGACCTTGTGCTGGGAGCTAAAGTCTTCAACAAATCAGGGAACAGAGAGGAAGACAGACGTATAAAAGCCAGACAGACATATAAATGGAGGGCAAAGCCTTCAAAAAAAGGCAAGCACTTTTATTCACATCACTGTCTCCTCTGAGCGAAAAAGAACCCCAGAAGGTCAAGGATCCCAATATACTAGTCTTTCCTCTACATCACTAAGATTCTAAGGATTGGGGTCGGGAGAGGAAAGAAAAGAGGAGGACTCCCAGAGGTGAGTCAGTAAGGATGCTAAGCATGTGCTGATATGAACCCAGGAGCAGAAAGTCAGAGGACAATTTTTAGTCCTTTTAGTTATATGAAATAAATTAGAACTTCATTTTTTTTCAAACCAGGAGATAGAATTAAAGTGTTTTATGGTTCCTATTGTTCTTAGATGCCCTTTCACTTCATTAAAACATTTACAAAATGATAACATTATTGACACGACAGTCATAATATACATAGAAACCCAATGTCAAAGGAGCAGCATTTATTAAGAAGTCTCAGGCAGTACAAAGGCTTGGAATATCTTGTTTATGGTGCTGCACTTGCTTGTTCACAACAGTAATTGTGTTTCTTTTCATGTTTGACTGCTCTGTGAACTGAACTTTTTTTATTGTTGTTAAAGCACAGGAGCAGAGGAATGGAGGAGTCACAGGCTCAAGGCTTAGAGAAATGGATTCACCAGTGAAGTTGTAAATTTCCAGTAAACATAGGTATCTTTCAATCCAGAGAGTGGATTTTCAGCGCTGAATAAGCAACAAAGTTGTATCTGATTGTTGCTTCCAGTGGAACTTAATGAGTGAGCAAACAGGACCAGGAGAGACTAGGAATGGAGCCTCGTGGGAGGGAACTTGCATTGCACTCCAGACCACCAGCAGAAGAGGGATCAAGGACCACCAGCAGAAGAGGGATCAACTGCCTTGCTGTCTAAGGTGCCACCTAGTGGCAACTCAAAATTGTCACTTAGACATTATTAGAAAAATTAGCATTGCCCTGTTAAAACAATCTATATGCTCTTTCAGATAATGTCAGAAATTCCGTACCTTAACCAAAGAAAAAAATCACCAGGGTCTTTCCACTATTCACACTCCATCTGTTACCCCCACCAAAACAATCTCAGCTATGAACAACGGTAAATATGACAATAAAGATTTGGGAAAAAACATTGGCGAGTAGATAGACTAAGATGCTCTTTTGAAGCCTTGATAGCTATGAGACAATCCTGGTTTACAATTGTGCCAATGTGTATGCTATTTTAAGCTAAGCTTTAAATACTACTTCACTTCTACTCATTCCTTCAGATTATCTTTTTTCCCCTGTGAACCTACATGTGCTGTTTGTTAGGAATCAGTCATGTTGATGAAATTTAAAGTCTACAGCTCTTCACCTTAATGAGTACACTGTGGAGCCAAAGCAAGATCCCCAAATACCACCAGCACAGCTGCTGAGAAGCCAGTGGAAATTCACGCACCGAGTATCACGCACCCTTCTGACTGTCCAGTTTGAATCCTATTCATCATTTTGAGCTGTTTTGCTCTTCTCTTCTAACTTTCAGGTAACAGATAATATAAATACTGTTCTGTCTGATAAAGTTTCAATTAACTTGCTCCTCTTTCCCCACAAAGACAATTTTTGCTTGCATTTGAAATTCATTTCAATATTCCTTTACACATCATAGGCATTTGTGAAGTTTTGAAATTTTTTTGAACTGGTTATAACATCTACCAGAGCGCTGAAGAATTGATGCTTTTGAACTGTGGTGTTGGAGAAGACTCTTGAGAGTCCCTTGGACTGCAAGGAGATCCAACCAGTCCATCCTGAAGGAGATCAGCCCTGGGATTTCTTTGGAAGGAATGATGCTGAAGCTGAAGCTCCAGTACTTTGGCCACCTCATGCGAAGAGTTGACTCATTGGAAAAGATCCTGATGCTGGGAGGGATTGGGGGCAGGAGGAGAAGGGGACGACCGAGGATGAGATGGCTGGATGGCATCACTGACTTGATGGACATGAGTCTGAGTGAACTCCAGGAGTTGGTGATGGACAGGGAGGCCTGGCGTGCTGTGATTCATGGGGTCTCAGAGTCGGACATGACTGAGCAACTGAACTGAACTGAACTGAACTGGTTCCTTCCTATACAGGTAAAATGCTTGTAACTGGTGAGATGGCATGTGACTGAACAACATACTTCTCAAAATTTAATTGTGTTTTCATGAACGAGAGGGAAAAATCCATTTGTATACCAAAAGCAATAATACTAAAAGGCTCTGGCAACTAAAGCGTTTGAGAATACTTACAAATTAATCCCTAAGGATCTTGCCTCATGATCACTCTCTAAGTTTCAACATGAAAATAAAGCATTATGCAATGCAAAGTCTTGAAAAGCTAAATATAACCATCTCCTTAAGTATTAATTTATCAACCATAAATTTAAAATTTTGAACATTCATTTCACAGAACAATTTAAGTAAGTGGCAAATATTAGATATCCACTAACCTGCTTAATCAAACTCTGGGAGATAGTGAGGGATGGGGAAGCCTGGATGCTGCAGTCCGTGGTGTCTCAAAGAGTCGGGCACAACTTGGTGGCTGGACAACAACAATAAGAAGAAACCTGCTTAATAGACATATAAGGCTGACTTGCTTATTTACCAAATTACTTTGGCCACAATTTCCTTTTGAGAAAAAAATTTTTTTTCGGTATAACTCCTCCAGAACAGAACTTGGATCCATTGCTTTCTTACTCCTCTTTCACCTCTAAAAAGCCCCAAACTATAATACAGTTGTGGAGTCAGAGTGACACAGAGCAGGGGTCCCCAACATCCAGGTCATGGACCGGTACCTCCTGTTAGACCAGTGGCAGTATTAGATTAGAAATAAAGTATACAATTAATAGAATGAACTTGAATAAACCTGAAACCACCCCCTCCACCCCAAGTCCATGGAAAAATTGTCTTTCTCAAAATCAAACCCTGCTGCCAAAAAGGTTCATAGGGACAAAGGAGTATGGAAAAACAACATGCCAAAAAAAAAAAAAAAAAAAAGGACATACTTATTATTAAACTGTTTTGCTCCTTAGAAAAAATATTTTAGGCCATAAAATCAATCAATTTATAAATCTGGCATCTGGAAAAACACAATGCAATATATATTGTTTTCATATTCATAAAATATATATTTAAGATTTTTCTTTTTCTTTTTTCTTTCGGCAAGATCGCTATGATTAGAAACACAGTGACACAGAAGACATCCTCTCAGGTTTAATTTTATGACTGCCCTCAAAACACATGGCCAAAGGAAATTTGGCCATGCACTGAACAAGACTTTTAAATGCTAGATTTTAACTTATTGTTGAGGATCTTAAGCATTTTAAAAACAAGTGAAAAATGACTATTCTCTTCAACCTGGTGTCACTAAAATATTAAAATTGTGGATTAAAGATAAATTGTTGGCAGTCATCCCTAGAACAAAACGCTTTGTCTTAGGGGCCCAAAGTCTTCCGAGATATTTTCAGCAAATTGCTTCATGCGGGACTCCCATTCATAGCAACAACATCTTGTCTTGTTTTCACAGCAAAACAGTCTAAGGCATGTTTTCCAGAGCCAGAAGTCTGCATCTTGCTTTAGTCTGACTCAGCTTAGCCTGTTGCACTGTCTCAGTCTGTCATATACACTTCTTCAATGCTCTTTAAAAAGCTTTGATAAATTTTATTTCAATACATAGGCAGTTTTATATACATATAAAAACACATTTATATGTATATAAAACACATTTATATGTATATAAAACACATATACAGGAATAGAATGCCCATATTAGAGAATTTTAGATTTAGTGTGTTATAACATGCATCTCAGGGTTCCCAGGTGGTAAAGAACCTGCCTGCCAATGCAAGAGACATAAGAGACGCAGGGTCAATCCCTGGGTCAGCAAGTCCCCTGGAGGAGGGCAACCCACTTCAATATTCTTGCCTGGAGAATCCCCATGCACAGAGGAGACTGGTGGGCTACAGTCCATAGGGTCACAAAGAGTCGTATACAACTGAAGCAACTTAGCACACAGGCACGTACAATATCTATCTCAGATAAAATTTGCCTGTATCTTACACCAAAAAATGTTTCCTGGAATATAATAAGTTGAAAGCATATTATTGTTTAAGAGGAATGGGGTAAAATTAAGGGTGTAAACTCAGGTGGCTGTCCAAATAAACAAGAATAATTTTGCCTATGTTTCTATTGTGCTTAGTCGCTCAGTCATGTCCGACTCTTTGCGACCCCATGGACTGCAGCCTGTCAGGCTCCTCCTCTGTCCATGGGATTCTCCAGGCAAGAATACTGAAGCGGGTTGCCATGCCCTCCTCCAGAGGATCTGCCCAACCCAGGGATCAAACCCAGGTCTCCTGCATTGCAGGCGGATTCTTTTACTCACTAAGCCACGGGGAAGCCCCAATATTCCATGCAAATATACATCCAAATAGAATCTTCCATTTAAAATAAAAAATGTATTCACATAATTTTCTTTCTCTCTAGCTGGACACAATTAGTCGTGTGCCAAAGGTAAACAATTACTACTGAGAGAAAATTGACATACTATGGAAGTGCGGCTTTGGCAAGACACAGTAGTGGTGGGCTCTGAGCACAGCACCTGGGGTCATCTGTCTCTGGTATTTCCCACAGCTGGAGATGAGCGGCACATCTCCAAGTCGATGGCAGACAAATAGAAAGACAAATCAATGGGCACGCAGACTGGTGGCTTTAGAAACACCAAGAAGCATAATGCAAGCTGTGTCACATTTTCAGACACATTTAAGAACTTTTTGAGGGCTTCCCTGGTGGCTTGGTTGGTAGAGAATCCGCCTGCAATGCAGGAGAGCTGGGTTCGATCCCTGGGTCAGGGAGATCCCCTGGAGAAGGAAATGGCTACCCACTCCAGTATTCTTGCCTGGAGAAACACATGGACAGAGGAGCCCGGCGGGCTACAGTCCACAGGGTCGCCAAGAGTTGGACATGACTTAGGGACCAAACCGCCACCAAGTGCTTTTCAGTGACGTGCTAATGAATGTTTAACCACAAGCACTCTGAATAAAACAATGTGTACATATATAGGTGCACAAGTTTATTACAGATTTTTCTGAGATAAAGGGTGTGTTGCGTGCAATTTACACATAATAATAACAAGATTTTTATTTTATATTCCATGCAGCTAATTGATTTTCACATGATTCTTTCATAATTTTTGCCAAACTCTTGCATTTGTCACTAAATCACAGCTGCAATAGGCAAATAAACATAGTGCTTTAGTGCTGATTGATATTTTCCTGTTAGTGAGTCAAAGGCAAAACAAAGAAGGCTTTTCGTCATTGACTTTACCAACTTCTTTGCAGTATTGGATAATAGTTTTTGAATTTTAGAAGAATACCTCAATTTTTTTGTGCTATTATATTGTGATAACGATAGACATATTCCAGTTTACAGTTGAATTGCATTATTAATATTATCACCATCATTTCCTTAAGTTCATACCAGAGATTGACAAGTAACCTGTAGGTCAAATATAGCTTGCTTTTGTAAATAAGTTTATGGGGGACATGGCCACATCTATTTATTTAAGTCTTATCTGATTGCTTTCACCACAATTGAGTGATTGAGATGGAGGCTGCATGGTTCTCAAAGCCTAAAATATCTACCATATAGCTCTTTCCAGAAATGATTTTTTGACTCTGGAAATAAACCAACACTTACCAAGAAGATTTTCCGTGACAATGAAGACAATGATGAAGATGCCCTTTATGTGTGCTGTTTAATACAGAAGTCACTTAACTGCACTGGCTATTTGATTTATTTATTTGTAATTGATGGATAATTGCTTTAAAGTATTGCAATGGTTTCTACCAAACATCACTAGCTACTGAGCACTTGAAATGGGCCTACTGCAAATGAGGAACAATACTTTTCTTTCTTTTTTAATTTTAACTAATTAAAAAGTCCACATGTTGCTAGTGGCTACACTAAGCGCAGGCGGCTGCGACCGGCGCACTAAGCGCAGGCGGCGAGGAGCTACCCCACATCCGAGGTCAGGGGCAGAAGCCGGGAGGACCCCATGCCCCAAGGGCAGCAGCCAAGAAGAGTTACCCCACATCCTAGGTCAGGGGCAGCAGCCGAGAGTGCCAGGCTGCGACCGCGCAGGAACGGCTGAGAGGAGCTACCGCGAGTCCAAGGTCAGGGGCGGCGGCCAGGAGCCACCTCACATCCAAGAAGCCCTGGCTGTGTGGGCACAGGAGGGCCTAGAGGAGCTATCCCACGCTGAAGGTCAGGAAGGGTGGCGGTGAGGAGATACCCCTCATCCAAGGTAAGGAGCAGTGGCTGCGCTTTGCTGGAGCAGCCGTGAAGAGATACCCCACGCCCAAGGTAAGAGAAACCCAAGTAAGATGGTAGGTGTTCCAAAAGGGCATCAGAGGGCAGACACACTGAAACCATACTCACAGAAAACTATCCAATCTGATCACACTAGTACCACAGCCTTGTCTAACTCAATGAAACTAAGCCATGCCTGCAGGGTCTGACAGAACCTGGTCCACTGGAGAAGGGAATGGCAAACCACTTCAGTATTCTTGCCTTGAGAACCCCATGAACAGTATGAAAAGGCAAAATGATAGGATACTGAAGAGGAACTCCCCAGGTCAGTAGGTGCCCAATATGCTACTGGAGATCAGTGGAGAAATAACTCCAGAAAGAATGAAGGGATGGGGCCAAAGGAAAAACAATACCCAGCTGTGGATGTGACTGGTGATAGAAGCAAGATCTGATGCTGTAAGGAGCAATATTGCATAGGAACCTGGAATGTCAGGTCCATGAACCAAGGCAAATTGGAAGTGGTCAAACAGGAGATGGCAAGACTGAACGTCGACATTCTAGGAATCAGCGAACTAAAATGGACTGGAATGGGGGAATTTAACTCAGATGACCATTATATCTACTACTGCGGGCAGGAATCCCTCAGAAGCAATGGAGTAGCCATTATGGTCAACAAAACAGTCCGAAATGCAGTACTTGGATGCAATCTCAAAAACGACAGAATGATCTCTGTTCGTTTCCAAGGCAAACCATTCAATATCACGGTAATCCAATTCAGGTATGCCCCAACCAGTAATGCTGAAGAAGCTAAAGTTGAGCGGTTCTGTGAAGACCTACAAGATCTTTTAGAACTAACACCCCCCAAAAGATGTCCTTTTCATTATAGGGGACTGGAATGCAAAAGTAGGAAGTCAAGAAACACCTGGAGTAACAGGCAAATTTGGCCTTGGAATGCGGAATGAAGCAGGGCAAAGACTAATAGAGTTTTGCCAAGAAAATGCCCTGGTCATAGCAAACACCCTCTTCCAACAACACAAGAGAAGACTCTACACATGGACATCACCAGATGGTCAACACCTAAATCAGATTGATTATATTCTTTGCAGCCAAAGATGGAGAAGCTGTATACAGTCAGCAAAAACAAGACCGGGAGCTGACTGTGGCTCACATCATGCACTCCTTATTGCCAAATTCAGACTTAAATTGAAGAAAGTAGGGAAAACTGCTAGACCATTCAGGTATGACTTAAACCAAATCCCTTATGACTATACAGTGGAAGTGAGATATAGATTTAAGGGACTAGATCTGATAGATAGAGTGCCTGATGAACTATGGAATGAGGTTTGTGACATTGTACAGGAGACAGGGATCAAGACCATCCCCATGGAAAAGAAATGCAAAAAAGCAAAATGGCTGTCTGGGGAGGGCTTACAAATAGCTGTGAAAAGAAGAGAGGCGAAAAGCAAAGGAGAAAAGGAAAGATATAAGCATCTGAATGCAGAGTTCCAAAGAATAGCAAGGAGAGATAAGAAAGCCTTCTTCAGCAATCAATGCAAAGAAATAGAGGAAAAGAACAGAATGGGAAAGACTAGAGATCTCTTCAAGAAAATTAGAGATACCAAGGGAACATTTCATGCAAAGATGGGCTCAATAAAGGACAGAAATGGTATGGACCTCACAGAAGCAGAAGATATTAAGAAGAGGTGGCAAGAATACACAGAAGAACTGTACAAAAAAGATCTTCACGACCCAGATAATCATGATGTTGTGATCACTCATCTAGAGCCAGACATCCTGGAATGTGAAGTCAAGTGGGCCTTAGAAAGCATCACTATGAACAAAGGTAGTGGAGGTGATGGAATTCCAGTTGAGCTATTTCAAAATCCTGAACGATGATGCTGTGAAAGTGCTGCACTCAATATGCCAGCAAATTGGGAAAACTCCACAATGGCCCCAGGACTGGAAAAGGTCAGTTTTCATTCCAATCCCAAAGAAAGGCAATGCCAAAGAATGCTCAAACTACCGCACAATTACACTTATCTCACATGCTAGTAAAGTAATGCTCAAAATTCTCCAAGCCAGGCTTCAGCAATACGTGAACCGTGAACTTCCTGATGTTCAAGCTGGTTTTAGAAAAGGCAGAGGAACCAGAGATCAAATTGCCAACATCTGCTGGATCATGGAAAAAGCAAGAGAGTTCCAGAAAAACATCTATTTCCAGAAAAACATCTATTGGCATATATTGACTATGCCAAAGCCTTTGACTGTGTGGATCACAAGAAACTGTGGAAAATTCTGAAAGAGATGGGAATACCAGACCACCTGACCTGCCTCTTGAGAAACATATATGCAGGTCAGGAAACAACAGTTAGAACTGGACATGGAACAACAGACTGATTCCAAATAGGAAAAGGAGTACGTCAAGGCTGTATACTGTCACCTTGCTTATTTAACTTATATGCTGAGTACATCATGAGAAATGCTGAACTGGAAGAAACACAAGCTGGAATCAAGATTGCTGGGAGAAATATCAATAACCTCAGATATGCAGATGACACCACCCTTATGGCAGAAAGTGAGGAGGAATTAAAAAGCCTCTTGATGAAAGTGAAAGAGGAGAGGGAAAAGGTTGGCTTAAAGCTCAACATTCAGAAAATGAAAATCATGGCATCCGGTCCCATCACTTCATGGGAAATAGATGAGGAAACAGTGTCAGACTTTATTTTTTTGGGCTCCAAAATCACTGCAGATGGTGACTGCAGCCATGAAGTTAAAAGACACTTACTCCTTGGAAGAAAAGTTATGACCAACCTAGATAGCCTATTCAAAAACAGAGACATTACTTTGCCGACTAAGGTCCATCTAGTCAAGGCTATGGTTTTTCCTGTGGTCATGTATGGATGTGAGAGTTGGACTGTGAAGAAGGCTGAGCGCTGAAGAATTGATGCTTTTGAACTGTGGTGTTGGAGAAGACTCTTGAGAGTTCCTTGGACTGCAAGGAGATCCAACCAGTCCATTCTGAAAGAGATCAGACCTGGGATTTCTTTGGAGGGAATGACGCTAAAGCTGAAACTCCAATACTTTGGCCACCTCATGCGAAGAGTTGACTCATTGGAAAAGACTCTGATGCTGGGAGGAATTAGAGGCAGGAGGAGAAGGGGATGACAGAGGATGAGATGGCTGGATGGCATCACGGACTCGATGGACGTGAGTCTGAGTGAACTCCGGGAGCTGGTGATGGACAGGGAGGCCTGGCGTGCTGCGAAAGAGTCGGACACGACTGAGCGACTGAACTGAACTGAACTGAACTGAACTGAACTTTATTAGACAGCACAGGTCTGGATAGTCAACAAAACCATGAATCCTGCCCTGATTTGCAGCATTTGCTGATTTGGGATTTGTAAATACACTGATTCTGGCCAATTTCAAGTACAATATTCTATCACAGAATGATGCACTGGGAAGAAATATTATATAGTATTACACATTATATATATTATATAGTATTATATATATTATATAGTATTTCCATGCAGGCATAGATGTAAATAGACATAATAGACATAAATAACCTCAATAGCTTAGATACAGATAAAATAATAAAAATAATTAGAAAGTGATGAGTTTTGAGTATTTTATTTTAGTAACATTTTAAAATTATAAATTTATAACATTAAATTTTAATAAGAGCTGTGTATAACAATGGGTTTCTAAAACCCTGAAAAACATGACAACTGTCTCTCTCAAGCCAATGCAATCTGGCTTCAGTCAGTGTTTTTAGACACAGTAAGTTTCTAAGTAGTTCAGTCTCTACAGTTTGATCAGTTTTTTTTTTTTTAATGTCTATTCTCTTACCATTTTTTACATTAAAAATAGTATGAGAAGGCGTTTCACTTAGGTGAAACTAAAGCCCTTTAATATAAATTTTCCTAAAATTTAAGTTAAGGAATTTCTTCACATTAATTTAGAATATTCACTAAAAATGCACTTGTTACATTAAATGGCCTTGAAAACGTTTCCAAAGCCAATACTCCCATAGAACATGTTTAGCCATTAAGCCATAGTGGCTGGAGTGAATAGATTCCCTAAATTACTCTGCTAGTTAAGACCCAACGATTGCCCTGAAACTGTCAGTCAGCCTGAATGACATTAAATATTTATTGAATAAAAAAATGAAAACCACGGTAAAAAGATGTTTTCCTTAGAAATTAGGTTATACTATTTCTTTGGGTTCTGGATCTAATTATACCCATGATTGTTTAAACCTCTCTTTCAAGACTTACAAACAAAAAAAAAAAAAAAAAGACTTACAAACAAAATCATAGGAAAGGGAGAAGAGTACTGAATAGGGTGTCTGGGATCATGATATGAGTTCTGCTACAATTAATAATATAGCTGTAGGATCTTGACAAATTCTAGAATTTTTCAGGCCCCAAGACCTTCATCTTTAAATTGTGAGTGCACAATCAGATAATTTCTCATGTCTCATTTGGTTTCTGATTTTTAACTGGAGAGCTGAAACAATTATGAACAAATTATTTAGATGTAAAAGATATTGTTATTCAACCAATGCACCAAGCTAGACATTGTGTTTTTTTGACAAATTTTTCTCTTTGTTATTGTTGACACTGTAGCAAGCAAATATCCATCATAAGTGAAAATGACAGTCTGTTTTCCCAGAAATGTTTCTTTCCACCTCCCCTCTTTAGCATTCTTACTTTCATGGTCTTAATTAAGGCCATCAGTATCTTTTCCCTAATTCATCATGCTTTTTATTTCTCTGCACCCTTGCTGCTGCTGCTGCTGTTGCTTCAGTCGTGTCCGACTCTGTGCGACCCCATAGATGGCAGCCCACCAGGCTCCCCCGTCCCTGGGATTCTCCAGGCAAGAACACTGCCATTTCCTTCTTCAATGCATGAAAGTGAAAAGTGAAAGGAAAGTCGCTCAGTTGTCTCTGACCCAGGCTCCTCGGCCCATGGGATTTTCCAGGCAAGAATATTGGAGTGGGTTGCCATTGCCTTCTCTCTCTGCACCCTTTTGTACCCTCATTTCGAAGGTAACTTTTCTAAAGGAAAAGCTTTGGTTTTAGAGGTTAAAGTCTAACCTAATTAGGTTGTTCAATGTCTTTTCAATTTGGTTTTCCAATTTTCTCAGTTTAATCTTTTACCAGTTTCTCTCTCCCCTCGTATCTTTACATGTCTACCTTCACCTTCTCCAGAGAATGTAAAAAAGCCAAAATTAGTTAAATCAATCACACATTTACCCATTTTGTTTTTGGCCATGCTGTTCCTGCTGCACAGTAAATTCAGTCCTTTTTTTCCAACAGGTAAAATCTATTTGGTTCTTAAATTCCTGTCCAAAATATTACTTATTGAGTTTCTCTGAAAACAATGAAAAAAAACTTTCTCCTTCCCTCATCTGTAATTATCTCACAGAACTTTTATGTAACCCTATTTTAGGACTTAACACATCAAATGTACTTAGGCATTGTCCTCTATTTTCTCTGGTAGAGTATGTGCTTATTTATTTATCCATCCATTGAGCCAATATTTATTGAAGATCTGCTATTTGTTAGAATGAAGGGAACAGACCTGTAAGAACTGATTCCAGCTTTTAAAAAGCTTGTCTATGTGGAGAGGTAACTTTTAAGCCAATTTTAATTTGCAAAATAGAATGTTCAGTGCCGTGGTAGGTAATAGACTATGCAGAATACTTTGGAAGAAAAAAGTCTATGGCATAAGAGGGTCAGGATTAAGTCTAGGGAATGAATGTCCCTGGTTAGTTGGTTGGTTGGAGTAAACCATTAATTTATTAACTATTCAGAGTCTGACATATAGTGAAAGCTCAATAAGTGTTATTAAACACACTTCATTCCGAGTATCTGAAGGCTTATTTTCTCCTGTGTGTTTGATAAAGGCCATTGGCAATGAAGAGATTTCAGAGATATGAAGAAGGAAATGGGAATGACAGTACCATTTCCATTCAACCAGATTCCACCAGGAAAATGTCAGCTTGCACACTTTGAGGGGAGCTAAATTAATTACACACAAACCCACTAACAGTGACAAACAGCTTTCGTAGGGGTATTGCACAGAGCTTCTTGAGCCCAATCAGACGGTAACGAAGTGCCCAAGAGACAGTATTCTGTATTTACATTCCAGGTGATGGGTTCAACTCACAGCCTCTGAAGGAGGCTCAGCTCAAGGAAGCCCAGACTCCTCAAGGAGGTGAGGTGACTTATTCACGGCATATTTGACTCATTTTCCTAGAAGGTGAAGGATCCATATGTATTATGTGAAGACTCTATGTGTGTTAGGAGAAGGCAATGGCACCCCACTCCAGTACTCTTGACTGGAAAATCCCATGGATGGAGGAGGCTGGTGGGCTGCAGTCCATGGGGTCGCTAAGAGTCGGACACGACTGAGGGACTTCATTTTCACTTTTCACTTTCATGCCTTGGAGAAGAAAATGGCAACCCACTCCAGTGTTCTTGCCTGGAGAATCCCGGGGACGCGGGAGCCTGGTGGGCTGGCGTCTATGGGGTCGCACAGAGTCGGACACGACTGGAGCGACTTAGCAGCAGCAGCAGCAGCTATGTGTGTTGGATGGTGAGAACGCCGGTGGCTCACGGCTTCTTCCCCCACTTTCAGCCTCACCACAAACTCCGGGAATCCAGTCTTCAGAGCAGACTCTGGGTTGCCAGGTAACCACCTCCGGGAGCCTGGTCTCCGGGCGCAGCAGCCCCCGGCCCTCCAATCAGCGGTCGGCTTGGGGGTCACGTGGGGCCCGGCCCGCGGCGCCCGCCTCCCGGGCCCTCGGAGCCCGCGGCTCCCGAGAGGAGGGCGCGGCGGGGCGGGTCCGGGCGCCGCGCTCGCTCAGCCGCCGGGCGGGCTTCGGCACCTTGCACCGTCCGCCGCCTCGGTGGTCGCCGCCTCCGCCAGGTAAGCAGCGGTGGGCCGCCGGGCGAGGGGCCCGGGAGGGCGCGGGATGCAGGGGAGTGGCCGTCGGACCGCGCGTGGCGTCGTGGGAGGGTCGCGGGGCCGTGCGCGCGTCCTGCGGGGCTTCGCGCGCGTTGATGTCCCGGGAGTCGGCGCCGCACACCTGGTGAACAAGCGGTGCCGCGGCGACCAGCCGTGAATCCCCTGAACAGCCCTGGAGCGTCACCTACCACCCTGCCAAGGCTCGTTGTCTCGATTTCATGTTTTAAGCTGGTTCAATCTGTGTGCGTCTAGCTCAAGATTGGAACTCTTACTGCTGTGTCCGCGGGCACTTGTGTAAGCTCCCCTTTGAGGATGTCTTCATATACAGGTTGTACCAAGAAGTCTTTGAGTTGGAAGGAAATGTGTTCTAGAAAAATAGCATTGAATGTTAGAGGTATAGAGTGTCTTAAGTACATCATAATATATAATCTCCTGTTTCTCAGAAATTAACTTCTGAAAATTTTTTACTGTATTAAAAATATAGTTTATACATATATAAACTTTTTGTTTACTATATTAATTAAAATCAATTGATTTGAATGAAGTTTAGTGATAACTTGGGTCATGTATCAAAAATAAATCACACATGGATTGTAACTTTCATATACGCACATATGTATAGATATGTATTTATTTAAAAGTCTCCAACAGTGGTTTCAAGAGAGAGATTACATTTCTAAGTCTGTCAGTGTATAATTCTTTCAGAAGTACCCTGCAGAAAAACTCATCGTTCTTTTAAAATAATTATTACTGTACTTAAAACTTTTGTTATCTACTAGTCACATAATAATTTTATATATCAGAAAGACACAGATTAACTTAGAAAATAATATTTTTAAATTCCTCTGCTCTCAGTAGATGGACTACTAGGGCTAAAGTGTTTTTGTTGTTTTCTGTACTCTACCTTGAAACCCTTAGCCTGTAAGCATGAGCCACAGCAGTTTTTATATTACTCAGAAAAGAGTAGGAACAGTTTTATTTTTTTATTTTTGTTTGTTTCTTTTGCCCAAATAGATACTAGAAGTCCAACACGAGTGATGAGATTGTCACTATTCGTAAAATATGCGCAAATTCTCAAGACTACCTGATTTTACTTGCCTAAATGCTATAGTGAAGACTAAAATGAAATTCAGTTTCGAAAGATTCACGTTTTTTTCCTGTATTCCAGAATTTATTTGAAGTCAGACCTAATAAACAAGAAAGGTAACAGTTTACCAGATTGCTGAATGTTTACCCAGCCATTCATGGCAATGATGTGTATACAAACACTGCTACTACATTATGCAGTTCCTGAATTATCTCTGCTTATATTTTGTATATCTATTCCATTTAGCAGATTGACATATTAAAGTGAAGTCATGTACGTTGTTTCTAGTGTTTCTTCAGGAACAGAGTTCTTATTGAGAATATTTTAATCCATGGAAATCATATGAGGAGATCGAGAGGGATTTCTTAATAAATTACTAACTGAAACGTATATTAGACTAAGAGCGGCTGGCATTTTTCAACATCCAAGACTATGTGATGTTCTATGACAATATATGGAGGTTATTCTCTCATTGTTGATGAGACTATTCCTTAGAGATTTATGAGCAAGAAGTTAGATATGCATACCTGGAGAGAATCTGAGAAATTCCCCAAAGAATTTACTCTGCAGAGAAGCAAACCCTAAAGGAAAACCTTTCTCTTCCTTGAGGTTACTTAAATGAAGTTACAAGAAGAACTTGTAACTTCAGTTATAAAAATTGGTAGAAAAATACAATGATCAACTGTGATCAGTGCCATTATATGGTGAAAGAAAAAAAAAAAATCCCTTCATGAAAAAAATCCCTTCATGGTAAAACATGGGCTGTTGCATGAGGAGACAAGATTCAGGCTGTTGTTACTTGATCTCAGTAACTAGAGAGATACAACTTGAAATAGGCTAGACTTTGGAAACAACAAAAAAAAGGCAGCCGGAAGTTAGAGCCACAGGTGGCACGTGCATCTAGATGTCACATTGTCAGCTACTTGAGAGAGAAGTTTTTTAGAAAATAATGATCAAAGTCTTGCTTTCTATTACTTTACATGTACTAACAACGTTGATTTTAGTAGCCTAATTATCTCCTAAAGCACCGGCATTCTGTATTCTAATTTAAGAAAATATATGTCACAGAAGGCAATGGCAACCCACTCCAGTACTCTTGCCTGGAAAATCCCATGGACCATGGACGGAGGAGCCTGGTGGGCTGCAGTCCATGGGGTTGCTAAGAGTCGGACACGACTGAACGACTTCATTTTCACTTTTCACTTTCATGCATTGGAGAAGGAAATGGCAGCCCACTCCAGTGTTCTTGCCTGGAAAATCCCAGGGATGGGGGAGCCTGGTGGGCTGCCGTCCATGGGGTCATGCAGAGTCAGACACGACTGAAGCAACTTAGCAGCAGCAGCAGCAGAAACAGGAATACAAATCTTACACAATAAGATCATAGGAGATAATTCATCAGTGTTATTTGCTATTAAAGGGATAAATGATAATTGTCATGTTCAGAAAGGCTCTTATCAAAAGATGCAAGAAATATTTTTCCACGCTTTGATGAGGATGCTACAACATTCAGAATTTGGTTTCTAAATTTGAATGCCCAGATATGGATAACTTATAAAATAGGTCTTAAATAATTTTCCTTATTCCCAGGTTCTTGTTTTCTTCCAAACTGTTTAAGTTGTGAGCATGGGCCAGTATCCCATACAGACTCATTTGGTATTACGTCTAATAAGTTGTTTCATATCTCATACACAGACAAAAAAACTTGCTTTCAAATTGGAAAGTAGAAAGTAGCTCTTATTATTGAGCACTCATGTTTGATGTACTGTTGGAAAAACTTCATTTTGCAGTATCATATCTCCACGTGGAGTCCTGAAAAATTGAATAGTTAGTTAAGTTGTTGTTTAGTCGCTAAGTTGGGCCCGACTCTTTGCAAACCCATGGACTGTAGCCAGCCAGGCTCCTCTGTCCATGGGGTTTTCCAGCCAAGAATACTGGAGTGGATTATTTCCTTCTCCAAGGGATCTTCCCAACCCAGGGATCGAACCTGCATCTCTTGCATCTCCTACATTGGCGGGCAGATTCTTTACCACTGAGCCACCTGGAAAGCCCCTTAAGGAGTAGGCAATACTTAATTTTGACCCATTAAGATAAAACATTTTGCGTTAAGTCTTAATGAAAGGAGTTATACAAATTTTATTTTTAATGTAAACATGGAAGCAGGTTTAGAGGAGTCATTTCCAAATGTACCCTAGAAGCTTTCTTAGAGACCAGTCAAATTAGCACCATTATTTTGTAGATGAGGTCACTCAGCACATAAAAATTAAGTTGCTCAAAACTGGGGACATTTCGAGGGGGAACTGGTCTACCATCTCAGGCTCTAACACTTAGCACTGTGCTGTTCCCCAGAGGCGTAAAAATATGTCACCAACTTCATTTTCTCCTTTATTTTGTTTCAGGTATTCCAAAAGTTTGATGAAGATTTAGATCATTTTTGTACCTTTAAATGATTATTGTACATAATGAACAAATTACATGTGTTTGGTCTCCTCATATAGAAAGTTTGCTGAAAAAGTTAGTGTTTTCCCCTAATCTGTACAATTTTTTGATCTAATCATTAATATGACTTAAGTATTTCTGCAGTCTTCTGTGACAGGGGAGGGTCCAGTTGTGTTATAAATTCCTTATCCTAATGTACCCCAGTGAGATTTGAGTGTACATAGCCGTCACATCTACTTACAATTGAATGATAGAAATAAGAAGCTTCTGGAAGTTATATCTGAAGCCTGGATTATGTTTATCATTGGGTGAGATTTTGAAGTTGGACACATTTATTTTCTAGCCTTTCTGCCCCTTTGGTATCAGAGGCCGTCTAGAATCGTGATACTGGGCATGTACTTTAGACCAGCAGGGGCAGCATCTCCTGGGATCGTGTCAGAAATGCACATTTCCAGGCTACAGCCCTACTAAGTCAGGTATCTGAGAGAGCCCCTGGAATCAGTGTTGGTAGGAGTCTTAAGTGATTCTTATGCAGGGTAGCACTTGAGAAGTATCTTAGAAGGTACATCATGCCCTTGGACCTGAGCTCCTCTGGGGCTGGTAGTGTTCAGTGGCTCCACTGTTAAAACTCCCCTTGAGCTAGTAAGTAAATGAACTCATTCCTGAAAATACAGTTGTGCATATGTTTCATAAACATCTATTTTTCAATAGTAGCTTTTGGAACACAATGTCTCACTTTCATCATTAATGACATCGGTTTATCTTTGTGGGAATTTTATGTAGGCTAAGAGTATAGTTTTTGACAGGTGGCCTGTTGACTGGATTAGCAGCCTGTCTCATGTAGGTATCAGCCCTGCCTGAGCTGATACAACTCTTCACTTCTTAAATGTTAGGATTTATTGCTGGCCTCCTATCAGTGTAAGGATGCATATATTAAATGTGCAATTTTGGATTTGGTGACTATGTGTCAGTGATTTCTTTTCATCTTAAAGCTTGAAACCTTTTAATCCATTTGATTTCCTTTGATGGTTTTTCTCAATACATGCCAAAAATAAATTTTAATACCTTGGACCAGAACATAAAAATGTCAGTGTAACTGTTTCTGCCAAGTGAGTACCTTGATTTTCACAGACAGATAAGCATAATGGCCCACCCTACTTTAAAATCTCATATACAAAATCCAGGTTACAAAGCAGATTAACTAGAAAGGGGACAGGAATCCTCAGGTTTACAGAACGATTCCTGCCATAGCCTCTCAGATCTTCCTTCATGAGGAAGGAGCGTGTTTATAAAAATACTTATTTTTGCCATACCCTATTTCCTGGTGGTACAGTGGTAAAGAATCTGCCTGCCAGTGCAGAAGATGGAGGAGATGCGGGTTCAGTCCCTGGGTTGGGAAGATCCCCTGAAGAAGGAAATGGCAACCTGCAGTATTACTCTTGGCTGAAGAATTCCATGGACAGAGGAGCCTGCCAGGCTACAGTCAGTGGGGTTGCAAAGAGTCAGACGTGACTTAGCACACACACACATTACAAAAATAATCCTGTATCTTTGTGTGATGAGTATTTACATGTTTACTTTCATAAACATGTAAGTTTTCTCTTTACCTGTTCTTGGTTTATGGGTGAAAATATGTTATTTCACTCCTCTATTTCTCTTTGGCTGAGCTTCTCAAAATGGTTAATTGAAGGTATATAAGTGACCCTTGTTATGCCTTTGATCAAGTTAAAACTCATTTCTTCATTGCAGCTCAAGAAATTCTGTAATCCTTGAAGCAACCTAGAAAGTCTAATTTCATTCATAATCATTCACTTTGGTGGTTAAATATAGGAAAACATAAAAATGTATATCTAGATGAACGGTAGATTAAGTATATAGGTGGATGATGAAGTAACTGCATTCACGTTGCCACATCTCTGAATCAGTGTCTTGGTCTTCTTGGTCTTACATGTAATTCTGTGTTTGATTGATCAAATGGGAATTCATGGTGGTGTATGTGGTCATTCTGTGAGTGCAAACTACAACAACCGTAATGGCCTTGTTGTTTTCTATTTGCCAACTAATCCAGGATTTTAACGTAGGTTAATACTGTACTTGTGACCTATTTTATCATCTAAGCTTTTAAGAACATTAGGATTTGACATATGTTGGCAATGCTTAGATATAATGTGCTTGCCCTGCCAAGCGCATGAAAGGTAAGTTTAGGAATGATTGAAATTGAAGAGATTACTCTTGGTCAGTAGAAGCCAATTTATCTGCTAAATATCTTTACTGTTGTTGAACTGAGCAAGTGGTTCTCATGCTGTACTGTGGTATGGTATATACCTTATCTGGGAATGATGCTAAAAAAGCAGGTTTCCAGACCCCATCCTAAGAGTCTGATCTACTAGCTTTAGAGTATGATCCAGGAACCTGCATTTTAGCAAGTTTCTCAGTTAATTGTGGTGCAAGAGACCTGAGAACCACACTCGAGTTGTACCAATTTAGAGATCTTTAAAATTATATTTATCCTTGATAATCTGTGGGTGTACCTATCTGAGAATAGTGGTCATTTAGAATTAGGTATACTAGACAGAGGAAAATCTCAAGTTGGTGGGCTAATGGCTGCTTGAAAAAAAAAGAAACCTTCCAGTTTTGGTGTTTCTCTTTTTTTTTTTTTACAATTTCCTAATGTTTTCCAAATGGACTATCTGTGCTCATTAGAATTTTTTGCATAACTCTAAGTATACAGTGTATTTAGATTTTAAAAACTAATTTTAACATGTTGTAAGGGCTTTTATATTAATACAGGCAATATATTTATATTAAAAAAATTCTGAAGAGGTCAAAGAGGAGTTCAAGAAAACTACCTTGAATTTCTACATCATGGTATATCTGTGACCCTGACTTTTGAATTCATATTTTTATATATTTTGATTGACTCTTTGGACTCTTTCTCAAGCCTGCTAAGAATGCTCTTGTCTCAGAGTCTCTGCTTTTGCTGCTTTCCCAGCAGAGACTTTCATATTCTGTCTTCTCTTCTCTAGATCTTGTTCAGCATTACTGCTGTGGAGCCTCCTTGTGCCGACTTTTAGAAGTTTATGGTGTCAGCTCATCTCTAAAACCTGTGTTGCTCTTTCCCTGCGTTCTTTTTCTCCGAGCCACAAACTACCTTTTAATATAGTCACTGTTTACTCATTTGTTTTGCTCATTCTGATTTCTTCCTTAAGAATATAAACTATGGAAGGGCAGGGTTCATACCTGTTTTGCAGGGTGCTCTATCTTCTGTGCCTGCCTGGCACCTAGTCGGTGCTCAGTACATATTTGTGGAATGAGTGGATGGGTTGAAAAATGATTATTAAAATTTTAGGAAATGTAAATAAGTCCAAGGACTAATACATTCCCTACTGTTCAGCTCAGTTCAGTTGCTCAGTCGTGTCTGACTCTTTGCAACCCCATGAACCGAAGCATGTCAGGCCTCCCTGTCCATCACCAACTCCCAGAGTCCACCCAAACCCATGTCCATTGAGTCGGTGATGCCATCCAGCCATCTCATCCTCTGTCGTCCCCTTCTCCTCCTGCCCTCAATCTTTCCCAGCATTAGAGTCTTTTTCAAATGAGTCAGCTCTTCACATCAGGTGGCCAAAGTCTTGGAGTTTCAGCTTCAGCATCAGTCCTTCCAGTGAATATTCAGGACTGATCTCCTTTAGGACGGACTGGTTGGATCTCTTTGCAGTCCAAGGGACTCTCAAGAGTCTTCTCTAACATCACAGTTCAAAAGCATCAGTTCTTCAGCGCTCAGCTTTCTTTATGCACTAAATATTTTCTGAAATGAATAAAATGATGCATCTATACCTGGATAAATACATTTTTCACTAAATAATGAGGTGGTGGTGGTTTAGTCACCAAGTCGTGTCCGACTCTTGCGACTGCATGGACTATAACCTGCCAGGGTCCTCTATCCATGGAATTTTCCAGGCAAGAATACTGGAGTGGTTTGCCACTTCCTTCTCCAAAATAATGAGGTAGGTGCATATGCAAATAATGTGTTGGGTGAGGCAAAATAGGAATAATTTAATATTCTCTGCTCTGTAGATAATAATGATTGAGTTTTAGTAATAGTGTCTGCCTATAGGGGTGAAAACATGATAGTTAATTATATAAGACAAGGAATTATGAAGGTTATAGCTAATTGACATTATTGACTAATTTAACTAGTTCTGCTTTCTAAAATATGACTTGAAATTATGTAGTCTAAAAGCCTGCCTGAGGTTTGGTTGCATGTAACAGAAATATAAAATAATAATGGCTCAAACAAACATTAAATGAAAAAGGTTGGAGGTAGGAAGTCCAGCAAGTTTCCAGGGATCTTGGCTTCTTCACCTCCTTTTTAACCATCTTTTAGGTCCACTCTGCATCCTTCTAATCCTCTTTGCCCTCAGCCTTCATCTCCACGTTCCAAGCAAGAGGTAAAGTGTGAGCTGAAAGGATGGGCAGCCTTTGCTAATGTAAAGAAAAAATAAGTCCTAGTGTTTTTTGTGTTCAAGTATTTGTGCAAATATAATGTTTAGTAATACACTTTCTTCTTTTTTTTTTAATTTTTGTTTTGTATTGGTGTATAGCCAATTAACCATATTGGGAGAGTTTCAGGTGAACACAGAAGGGATTCAGGCATACATGTTCCTGTATCCATTCTCCCGCAAACTCCCCTCGCATCCAGGCTGCCCCATAACACTGAGCAGAGTTCCCTGTGCTGCACAGTTGATCTTGTTGGTTATCCATTTTAAATATAGTAGTGAGTACACTGTCTTTATTTCTAAGATTATTTTCTCTAATGCTAGATACATCTGCATTTTACCACACGTTTTTCAGGGGACATTTAGAATTCATTGACTTTAGGTCTTATGAAATAGCAAAAACAAAGGTGATTTTTAAACAAGGAAATGTACCACTGGCTAAAAATACAGATATTTTGAAGAGTTTATTATACTCTTTCTGCTGCATTCACTTTCATAAAAAAAAATCACTTTCGTTAAAAAAAGAACTCTAAAATGTTTTTCTTTGAATTTGTTGTGTTTATGTATCTTAGAAATAGAGTACATTTAAGAAACTAGTCAAAATAGATTTTCTTAGAAAATCAAGTAACAGTTAACTTGGAACCCCATTACACAGTTTAAAGCTAAACATGTGCTGGATATTTTAGACTTATTAAATTACCCTAGTGCGAGTCATTTTTTATTTTTAGACAAGGTCAGTTTGGAAATTCGATTTAAGAATTTTGGTTAAATTTTCAGAAGATGAAGATTCAATTATGCATTAAAAAGAATTTATTGACTATGATGATTGTGATACATAACATGATCTCTAGATTAAATCTGAGAGAATCTTTACAATATTAAATCTTCTAATCCATTAACATCTTATACCTCTATTCCTTTGTTTAAGATTTTTACATTTAACTTAGAGTGATTCCTTTGTAATTTCCTTCCTTATAAAGTCTTCAGGTGGTTGGCAGGATATAAAGAATTAATGTGATTCCTTTTTATTATACTCTTAATAAATTTGTGTAAAATTTCTTCTTTAAATATTTGTAAAACTTCACCAGTGAAATCACCTGGACCTGGGAGATTGTGGGAAAGTTTTAAATTTAGACTCATATTCACATTCAGTCTGTGTAGGTTTTCTCATTCTTTCATCAAATTTGGTAACTTTATTTATCCAGGTTATCTTGAAACTATATTGTGATTATTTTTAAGATTTTTGTTGTTGTTGTTCTTACACGTTAAAAACATCGTCTGACCCAAGCTAAAGAGACAAATGGTCCTTTTGTTATTAGTGATTAGAGTCATGGTAACTGAAGGCTGTTGTCAGCCATATTGATTTGTTGTTGTTCAAGGGTGACCTTTCAAATTGTTCTTCATTTCAGTTCAGTTCAGTTACTCAGTCATATCCGACTCTGCGACCCCATGAACCACAGCCCGCCAGGCCTCCCTGTCCATCACCAACTCCTGGAGTCTACCCAAACCCATGTCCATTGAGTTGGTGATGCCATCCAACCATCTCATCCTCTGTCGTCCCCTTCTCCTGCCCTCAATCTTGCCCAGCATCAGGGTCTTTTCAAATGAGTCAGTTCTTCGCATCAGGTGGCCAAAGTATTGGAGTTTCAGCTTCAACGTCAGTCCTTCCAGTGAACACCCAGGACGGATATCCTTTAGAATGGACAGGTTGGATTTCCTTGCAGTCCAAGAATCTTCTCCAACACCACAGTTCAAAAGCATCAATTCTTCGGCACTCAGCTTTCTTCACAGTCCAACTCTCACATCCATACATGACCACTGGAAAAACCATAGCCTTGACTAGACGGACTTTTGTTGACGAAGTAACGTCTCTGTTTTTTAATATGCTGTCTAGGTTGGTCATAACTTTCCTTCCAAGGAGTAGGTATCTTTTAATTTCATAGCTGCAATCACCTTCTGCAGTGATTTTGGAGCCTAGAGAAATAAAGTCAGCCACTATTTCCACTGTTTCCCCATCTATTTGCCAAGAAATGATGGGACTGGATGCCATGATCTTAGTTTTCTGAATGTTGAGCTTTAAGCCAACTTTTTCACTCTCCTCTTTCACTTTCATTAAGAGGTTCTTTAGTTCTTCACTTTCTGCCATAAGGGTGGTGTCATCTGCATATCTGAGGTTATTGATATTTCTCTTGGCAGTCTTGATTCCAGCTTGTGCTTCCTCCAGCCCAGCATTTCTCATGATGTACTCTGCAAATGAGTTAAATAAGCAGGGTGACAATATACAGCCTTGTCGTACTCCTTTTCCTATTTGGAACCAGTCTGTTGTTCCATGTCCAGTTCTAACTGTTGCTTCCTGACCTGCATATAGGTTTCTCAAGAGGCAGGTTAGGTGGTCTGGTATTCCCGTCTCTTTCAGAATTTTCCACAGTTTATTGTGATCCACAGTCAAAGGCTTTGGCATAGTCAATAGAGCAGAAATAGATGTTTTACTGGAACTCTCTTGCTTTTTCCATGATCCAAGGGATGTTGGCAATTTGATCTCTGGTTCCTCTGCCTTTTCTAAAACCAGCTTGAACATCTGGAATTTCGTGGTTCATGTATTGTTGAAGCCTGGCTTGGAGAATTTTGAGCATTACTTTACTAGCGTGTGAGATGAGTGCAATTGTATGGTAGTTTGAGCATTCTTCGGCATTGGAATGAAAACTGACCTTTTCCAGTACAGCCTTGACATACTCCTTTTCCTATTTGGAGGAAACTCCACTGCTGAGTTTTCCAAATTTGCTGGCATATTGAGTGCAGCACTTTCACAGCATCATCTTTTAGGATTTGAAATAGCTCAACTGGCATTCCATCACCTCCACTAGCTTTGTTCATAGTGATGCTGCCTAAGGCCCCCTTGACTTCACATTCAGGGATGTCTGGGCTCTAGGTGAATGTGAGTGATCACACCATCATGATTATCTGGGTCATGAAGATCTTTTTTGTACAGTTCTTCTGTGTATTCCTGCCAGCTCTTAATATCTTCTGCTTCTGTTAGGTCCCTACCATTTCTGTCCTTTATTGAGCCCATCTTTGCATGAAATGTTCCCTTGGTATCTCTAATTTTCTTGAAGAGATCTCTAGTCTTTTCCATTCTGTTGTTTTCCTCTATTTCTTTGCATTGATCATTGAGGAAGGCTTTCTTATCTCTCCTTGCTATTCTTTGGAACTCTGCATTCAAATGGGTATATCTTTCCTTTTCTCCTTTGCTTTTCCTTTCTCTTTGTTTCACAGCTTCTTAGGGTGTAGCTATTTAATATCTTGGAAGGTCTGGCCAATGCATGAAATGCTGGGATGGGAGCTGTGTGTCTCTACAGATCTCTAAGCATCTAGAAGCTGCCTGGGAGAGATTGCTCAGGGAATACGCCCATGGAATAGTGGGAATTAAGGACTCAGAGGATCTATTATGGGCATGGCATTAACGGGCATCCACTGTGAACCAGTCATGGCCAAGTCATCAGACTCTGTTGATTTTTCTGTGGACCCAAATACACACCCTTAATCTAGCCCATCTCATTCCTCTGCCCCTTGTTTAGTAGACTCTGATCTTCACGTATTTCCTGTTTTGAGATGATTCCTGTGACAGCCTTCCTCACCTGCTTGTCCCTGATAATTGCTTCTAAAACTACTTGTGAGTTAAAGAAATATTAGTGCATGTCTCTGAGAGAGACTTAACACATTATGAAATATAATGACTGGGGCCCATAATGGGGCAGAAAACTCCAGGGGGAAATAAAAAGATAAATGAAAATGTCTGAGTGATGGTAGAAAATATAGCCCAGTTATACAATACCTACCTACTTGTGGACAAATTCATTTCAGTTTATTTTCCCCTCTTAGTTTTGTTAGTACTAGAAAGCACTGCTGTGGATTTTTAGTGTGTAATTTCTCTTTATTTAGATTATATACCTGATGGCAGAAATGTGCACTTTACTGTTGCGTAGGGGCAAATTTGCTCATTAGCATAATGAGCATAAAAGAAACACCGTGAGCATCCTAGGTATTCTGCCTCGTGGCTCCTGTCTGTCATGACTTCCTTTTCCCTGAAAAAAACTCTCTTGTAACTTCTAACAGCGTAGATTCGCTTTGCTTGTTTTTAAAGTTTTATAATCAGAATCCTGTGATATTTATGTGTGACTTTCAGTCCAATTACATTATGTGGTTCATTCATTTCATTGTGTATCGTTCATTTTAATTGCTGGGTAGCACCCCTGTGTGTGATTATCCTGTGATTTTTAATCTCCGTGACTAGGGGGAATCTGGTTTTTGAGGGAGGTCTGTGTGTCTCCCCGATCCCTCCTCTGAGGCAGCCCGACTCCGCTTGGCGCCTGCGGTGGGTGCTGAGTGAGAGAAGGCTTTTGCTGCCCTCGGGTGAGGGGTCTGGGTTTGATGCAGCTTCCTGCTCCCCGCCTCTGCTGGGGCAGGGCTGGCAGCTTTTGCTTCTCCCTTCTGCCTGTTCGGGGTTTGGGGAGGGGGCATCTCGCCCTCCCCAGAGGCACGTGAAGTTTGCGTTTACTCCCTCCTCATCGTCGCTGGGAGTAAGGGTGTGTGTCTCCTCTCTGAAGGGTTCCTAGCTGAAGGGTTGTGCTTCATTTGAGAGGAGGCTTCAGAGACCTAGGCCGAGTTCCACGCCTGTCAGCTGCCACGTGCCCTACCCGCTCGGGGACGGTGTCTGACTTGCCCCCCTCTTTCTCCTGAGCACCCCACTGAGGCCTGAGGCGATCTTCCAGGCGAGGGCAGCTCAGCTGGAATGTCAGGGACCTCCGGTGGTCCTAAATTGATTTTCTAGTTGGTTCAGCCTTGAAGACTTGAGCATCACAATGTTACGCGGTTCCTTCCTGCCTGCTTTGGGCTTCTCGTCTCTTGCCCACCCCTTGTCACAGGGGAAGCCGTTGCCTGTCTGGTTTCTCCAGTGGCTGGGCTCCTCACTCTTTGGACTTCCCTTGTTTGCTTTGCACTCTGTTAGGTGCTGTGCTTAACTTTTTGACACACTTAGGTAATTGGCAGTCAGCTAACTGGCTTTCCTCTCAACGGAGCCAGCAGGTGGAAATACAGCATCGGCCTTGTCATTGTACCCCTTCCAACCTGAGGGCTTTAATCTAGTTTTATGTCCAACTCCTGCTGTTAAGAATGGAACACATTTCCTGTTTCTTGTTGTTTTCTGTTTTCTTCTGGATTCCTTACTTTTTAACTTGATTACTTTTAGAAATAGTTTACCTATTTCTTGCAAAAGTTAAATTCAAGATGTTTTTTAGACTGAAAACTGAAACCCTAACAAAATATTTGACATAGCATTTGCTGGTACTATATGACATAATTATTATTTCTTATTTGACTATAGGTTTGCACGTTCTAGTTTAGCATTATTTTTACAGATACTGTTATTTCTAAATTATTAAAGCTGTTGCAACTGAAATGTGTTTGTACTTCTAGCTTCTTATGCTGAGCAACATTTCATGAGACAGAGTTTGGTAAACCCGTTTGGTTGAAACGCATTGTTATTACTTTAGGTGCTGACTGTTCTGATGCTGATTTCCAATTGCCTTGATTAAAGTAGAAACATTCTATGGCTTGGATGACTTACATTTCACATTGGTTTGAGCAAGATGATTGGTATGAAGGCCTACAAAGAGTAAGACACATTTATGTTGTATTTCTAATTTTTTCTGTGTTTGTTTTTTTTTTTTTTGCTTCTCATGCAGCTGTATTTCTATGTCATTTATATTGTGGACATTTTTGCAGTGCAGTATTCTGAGGATAAATAAGATACTTATTTGATAGATTGAACAGCAGAGGTAAGAAGATAATATATAAGGATAGTCATCATTATATATTGAAGAAAGGGGTTTTCTTCTATCCTGTTTTCAGATGAATTCTTAATGTTTTCAGATTGTCTTTAGGCTTTAAAGATAAAATAGAATTCTTTCTAATGAGATTAATGGATGAAAATAGAAATAATTTCAAGAAAGTCTGTTTACTTAAGGAAAAACATTTCATGATAGAAATGTGCTAATACCATGGAATTATAATAATATTGTAAAAGAAAATGAAAAAAAAATGTTCTGAAGAAGAGTGCCATGTTCCATTTAATAAATTTTTAGGCAATTAATTATGTTTCAAAGGGATTTGCATTGTTACTATGGCAACTTTTGCATAGCATAGCTATTCTGATCTGTTACTGCAATGGCAGAAAACTGCCATTTTATTAGATACCTTATCAACCTGGATTTAGTTTAGAATAGCATAGAATTTCTCTTTGATTATGTTCACCTTTTAAATGAAAGATTCTTTGATTGTTTAAATGAAGGCAATTTGTGGATTTTACTTTTCATTCATGAGTGGAACAAAAGAGAGAGAATATCCTCATGTAGTTTTTCCAGCTTTTCCCCACCGTGGTTTGTGAGCAGTGTTAGCACTCAGTCATGTCCGACTCTTTTGCGACCTTATGGACTGTAGCTCGCCAGGCTCCTCTGTGCGTGGAATTCTGCAGGCAGTAATACTGGAGTGCGTTGCCGTTTACTTCTCCAGTGGTTTGAGGGCATATATTACTAAAGATACGCAGTACTGAACGTTCCTTTCTCCTTACTTCTTCAGGGTGCTATCCTAATCACATCAATCAAAGATATTTTCCCAGTATTTTATGTCTTTTGGTTTATCTTTTTAGTTGTAAATCCTCAGCAGTTTAAGCTTCTTGGGTTTTTTTGTTGCAGATTTCTTTTTCAGCTGTGAAACAAGCTGGTAAACATCTCTGGAGCCCATAAATATCTAACTCTTCAGAATAATCCTCGTGTTGTGGATTCTAAAGCATTCTTCATAAGGGAGGCTGAGAGTCCGTGGGTAGCTTACTATCCGGAATTCCAGCCTTACCCATAAATGATAGAAACGTTTCAGCACATGAGTTCACTAGCAGTGTTTGAAGTTGCACTGGACACGCACACAGCCACCCGCCAGGACACGCACATACAGAGACATACACACAGACTGTAACTCTAGCGTCCTTTTTTTGTGTTGTGTATTTTAATTGTAATAGTGCATTTTGGATGTTCAGACAGAAGACTCTTTTTCAAGTGTAGACTGTATATTCCTCTGTGGAAAAGAAAAGGGATGATAGTCTAATTGTGGGGGTTGGGGGGAGTGGCTGATTTAAAAAAATTTTTTTTTTTTTTACTAAAATTATGTGTTCCTTTATAGTGATTTTAAGGCAGCTCATGGAGATTTTGTGAAGATTCGAAATCTTTCTCTCCACCATAACTCCAGTCTGCCCTTTAACACACTGTTACCCTTTATTAGTGAATTTATTGTTCTGAGACATATTAAAAGAATAACCTGTTCTCATACATAGATGTAGTTCAACCCTAAAATTGCCATATCCTTTTCATGAGTTTGAGCTTTTCTTGGGTCAAGTTTTAATCTGTTCTTATACAGACTTGGATGACAATGAAACATCTTATTATAAATAATGAAAATTGAAACATGATTATTTAATTTCTTCTAAAATTCCACCGTATAATTTTTCAGATGATATGTATGTGCTTATATACCCTATATAGTCAGCATTCAGCATGCCATATTTTTCCGTAGTTGTTTTCTTAATGTTTACTGGAAAAAAAGTTGGTTTTTAAGAAAAAATATATAATTTAGAAATGAGTGTTTGAAAAATCACATACAAATATGAGTTTTATCTTAAGATCACTAAATTGGCCTTTATACTTTGATATAAAATATCATATTTATATATATGATATAAAATAATAGCTTTTTGATAGGAAATATTTGATAAAAATATATATTTGGTATAAATATATTTGATATTAAATATAGAAATATATGACAATATATATGTCAAAATATGTATGAAATAATATATTTGATGTAAACATATATTCAATGTCAAATATATGTATTTGGTATAAATATATTTCATATAAGATAGCAAATATACTTGATTTGCTATATAAATTTGATATAATTAACATTTATAGCATATGCATATACTTCTACAAACACGGCGCATGTATATGAACTGGATTTTAACTTAGTTTTATAACTGTTTTTGGCAGTGTTGTAGCTCTAGCTAGATTTAAATTTCATGGGTATGTTATCTGTAATCTTGCTTGTGCAGAGATGAGCTCTACTGTTACACGAACCTAACCCAGGCATACTCTTATAACTTGTTGCCTTTGACACACTCACCCTTCACTGTAGCTACAATGAATGTGTCATGTGTTTCATCCAAGATTGAAACAAAAAGTATAATTTAGGTTGAAAAAATAAACATGCATTTCTGCAGGTCTGCAGGTCCCAGACTACTGACCCTCAGTTGCTTGTGAGGTGACAGTGCCCAGGCTTTCTTCCTGAATCCTCTGTAACCTGCATTATTCGGCGAACTGCACGGCTTAGTACTTCATCTTTACAGTGTGTGTTTTGTTTCTGGGCCAAAAAGTCAGTGTCTTCTGAAGCAGCACATGTTTAGGATGGACATGGAAATACTTCCCAAGTGCAGATAAAAAGAGTACATAATATTTATGACAAATATAAAATTACCTGTCACATACATTTGAAATATAATGGATTACCTATATGTGTGGCATGTTTTGTCAGATTTATATTTAAAATATAAATGTGTATTTTGACATGGGCTTTCAGTTGAATGTTTTCTATTTCCAGTGATGCAGAATAACTAACTGTGTAACCTTTCATGCTGACCATAATATCAAAAGCTGTGGACACTTTGTCTCTTCAGCAATTGTAGATATCACTTAATAAAAGTGATATATATATATATATAAAATGATACTTTTGAAAAATAACAAAAAACTTTTGAATACTAGCAGTTTAAATACATAATTTAGATTTGTAGGTGTGATAGTATTCATATCTTTAATGATGCATAATTTTTAATACTTCATTCAAAAACCCTAATTTTTTAAAGAAGCTGCCATTTTGTTTTTTCCTGTTTATTATTTTAATGGCTGGTTTGGAAAAGTTCTTCAACTCTGAATTCTAAAGGATTTAAGTTGTTGGCCTATAATAAGACTTGTAAAAGCTGCCCAGGAACATACCACAGCAGACTAAATTGTATGAAAATATTGAAATGTTTATATTACCTGAATTAGGAACTAAAAAGTAAATCAAGATACATGATACAGTAAAAATATATTAGCATGGATTTAGAAGTGATTTTTTTTTTTTAATAAAGAGTTAGCGGAAGGACTTAATTGTTTCTTATTTGGCATGTGAGGAGCTCAGAAGTCCTCACTGTGGCCTAAAACAAAACAAAACAATGAGAACTGAAAAATCAACAACTCCTTCTTAGATTCCTAAGAGATTTGAAGTCACCAGGCCAACTGCTGCCCCCAAATTGGGGAGACAGGCATATGGGGAGAATCGCAGAGCGCCAGAGCAGAAACCCACCTGCAGAAACCTCCGTGGGAACCAGAGTCGGAGTGGAGAACCTCAGCGGTAATTGGTGACTTGCTGGAGGCTCGAGTATCAAGTCCCAGAGTTAAAAACTCCCGGGGGACCCTGTAATAAGGAGGCCTCCAGGCTTTTCTGAGTTTTGCCTCTAGGACCTTCACTAGGTTTTCACAGTAAATATCAGAGAAAGAACCCTGCATGCTTCTGGCAAGGGGAGAGGAAAAGGAATTGTTTTGAAATATGTCAGAGCATCCTTCTTCTTAACAAGGCTGCTCTGTTTTACCAGAGCCTGATCTGCAGAGATTATATCTGCACCCAACCTGTCTGGGAGAGGGGATATAGCCAGCCCTTGGTAACCATCCTGTCCCGCCTCGGGGAGGAAAATCTCCAAGAGTAGTGGTGAAATTCCCATTCCATAGGCATAGGCTTATTGGAAGACAGAGAATTAGTTACACTGATGGCACTACAAAGTCATCTTAACATCACAACACTAAAGACTTGCTACTGGCCACAGCTCTTTTAAACAGTGACATCATGTTCCCCTGTCAACAATAAATTACACGGCACACTAAAGAGCCAAAAAAAAAAAAAAAAAAAAGCAGAGTTGAAAGAGATTAAATAAGGATCAGCACCAAAGTCAGATATGGCAGGGATGTTCATCTATGTCCAGCTAATATAGTTGGAGACTTTAATACTGCTCTGTCAGAATAGAACAGATCTAGTAGACACAAAATTAGTAGAGACGTAGGTGAGCTCAACAACACCTTCAAGCAACTGGATGTAATTTGATGTCTATCAGCTACTTCATCTATCAACAGCAAATTACACATTCTTGTCAAACTTAGGTGGGAGATTGACAGAATAAACCATATTCTGGACCAAAATCACACCTTAACAAATTTAAAAGTATAGAAATAATAGCGTCTGCACTGAGACAATGGAACTAAACTAGATATCAGTAACAGAGAGCTGGAAAGTCCCCAAGTACGTAGAGATTAGACAACACTTTTCTAAATAACGTAAGGATCAAAGAAGAACTCTTGAGAGAAATTAAAATTCATTTTGAACTAAGTGAAACTGAAAATACAACAGAATTTATGGGAGGCAGGAAAGGAGTGCTTGGAGGGAAATTTATTGCATTAAATATATTTATTAGAGAAAAAAGGAAGCTCCAAAATCAATCATCTAAGCTTCTGCCTTAGAAGACTAGAAAAGGAAGAGCAAATTGAATCCAAAGTAAGCAGAATATAATAAATAATTAGAGCAGAAAATAAAAGGGCAAGAGACTTGAAAAGAAGATGACAGATGACATGCAAGCTTATGGAAAGATGTCCAACATCACAGGGTATTAGGGAATCAGAGATTAAAGCAACAATAAAACGCTGCTACACGCCTGTTAGACTGGTCCATCTAAACCACTGACAACAACTTCGGCAAGAAGCTGAAGTAGCAGGAACGCTCATTTCTGTCTGTTGGGAATGCAAAATGGTGCAGACAGTCTCACGTTTCTTTTCCAAATATAAACTCAAAATTTGTTTACACACAAATCTTACATCCCAAGGATAAACTATAAAAGCCTATTTAATTCACACGTAGTTTAAATAATGTATATTTTCAGTGAAAATTAATATTGCTGTAACATTGTGAAAGGGAAAGTGTGTGTGGTTTTTTAATTTATTTATCAGGAATGCTCAGTGTCATTAGTGGAGGAAGAAACCTGATATTTGTAGCAGTTTCTTATACTTGTAAGCACTCAAAAGCACAGTTTTTTTTTATCATGCTAATTTTCACTGCAGATTATTTACTTCTCTAGTTCCACTCAGATAAGGGAATTTAATGGGGTGAAGAAAGAAGATTTGGGGTGGAATAAGAGATCTTTTCAGGAAGTGGAATTATGAAATAGAAGAGATAGAAAGAAGAAAGTAAGTTTTTTAAATGAATGAGAGTTAACATGACTGAGTCTGGGCTTGTTGACTCTAAAATCCTCTGCCCTGCCATATGAACGATGTATATTCTGTGATTTACAGTTTCTCTGTCCCCTCTTCACAGTGAAGGCTGCTGGTCACCCAGCTTGTGTTCCCGCCTGATGTACCTCAGATGGTGTTTGTGAGGATGCTAGAGGCGATGTGAGACGCAAGTTCTGAGACAGAGACCACAGTACTCCCAATACTGTGTTGCCTCACAGTGTTTCACATGTGAACTTGCTGCCTTGAATGAGTTGCCAGTATTTGAAACTTGGTACATTTACATGAAATTCTGGATACTTCTGTCTCTTTGGGAAGTCAGTGGTACTCGACCCTTTGGACAGGAATGTGCTTTCTACGTTTCACTCTGTCCCCTGTCACTGCTGGTGGGATTCCCAGCCCTTGATCAAATGTCAGTCGTCATTTTTTTTATAATCTTGCTTCTCTAATAGAAATGACCTGCCTTGATGTCTGTTGCTATTTGGAGATTTCAGCTCCCATTCTTTGAAAGCATACACTGAGATGAATTGTGCTAGCAGAAAATTTTTTCAGGGCATAGAGATAAGGATTTAGGAACACAGATGTAAAACTACGAAGAGGCGATTTATTGAATAATGGAGATGACCAGCATTCCTCTGAATTTGTTTTTCAAGGTGAACATGTCCCAGGTAAGGCAGGTGGGACTGCTGGCTGCTGGGTGTCAGCCGTGGAACAGAGATGTGTGCGCTGCTAGCGGAGACAGGTTTGCGTACTGCGCCACCCTGGCCATCTATGTTTATCAGGTAAAAGAATGCTGGCTCTTGTCAATTTTTCATTTTTTCAGGTAAGATTAATATTTAATTAAGTTTGAAAAGCTAGTGAAATGCTATTAAGTCTGCAGTTTAGTTAATAAAAATACTTAATTAACACCCGATTTGAAATTCCTGAGTTCAGTTTTCTGCATTGCGCTTAAGACCCCATGTGGGTAATTTGTAAAGTCAGAGAGGGTCACTGATAGGCAAAATGACTTCTTCATGCACTTGTATTTATAGACTCTTCCACTGAGCGGCTTTAACAGCAGTTTTTTCTATTAGATACTTGACATCTGCATTATCTACTGTTGGTAACCTAAATCATTAACTAAAACTTATAAACCTGTTCATCCCTACACGTACAGAAAATGCATTTATACCTTTAAACAGGCTCATGGCGTTGGGCATAGGAGCCTATGTTAGCTGTTAAGCTTTTACTGCAAGTATATGGTTAAAGAAAGACTGGTGGCATTAATAGATAATATAATAATGACTTGAAAAAGTATCATATAACACTGTGAAAGATTCATTATGTGTTCAAGGGAAAAACCATGTTCAACAAAATGACAAATACAGTATATAACAGTATGTCATAAACATGTTAAAAATGATAGATGAATTGATCTACTAATTAATGGCACAGTTACAAAGGAAATAGGAAAATTAGGCTATTCATTTTGTCCACTTGCATATAAAAACAACATAATGCCCTTTCCAAGAAGCAATAACATAAAACAGGTCCAGATGATACCACTGCTCTGCAAACCTTGCATATCTTAATAATGCAGTAGTGAGCAGTTGGCTTACTTAATGTACATTTTTTGATTAAAATACAATTTACAAACTGCAGAAAAATTATTTCAAGACCAAGATATTTTTCCTTCATAAGTAGATAGGGCTACAGAAAATATAATAAATCTCTTAATTATACATATTTAAATGTACATTTATTTTTAGTCATTTTAAAATTGATATGTTTAATGTCAGTCCTCTCTTATCTTTAAAAAAAATGGTCTTGTTCCATTGAATACATTTGAATTCACTTGAAAGTAGAGCAAGCTTGAATTGTGTTCATATCTTGTTATTAGGTATCCTCATCTTCATGTGTGCAGCTTTTAAAAAAAAATGTGATTATTAATGGAAAGTGCATTACCTAAAAAGAAGCACTGATATGTTTTATTTATATTTTTTTAGTTGGATCACCATTATAATGAATTCAAACTCCATGCAATTATGTCTGAACATAAGAAAACAATCACAGCGCTCTCTTGGTGTCCACATAACCCTGACCTGTTTGCAAGTGGCAGTGCTGATAATTTAGTGATCATTTGGAATGTTGCAGAACAAAAAGTCATTGCTAAACTTGACAATACAAAAGGTATATCTCTTAACTGGGATTTACTTGTTGAATGAAATATTTTTATTTCAATAAGCAAAATATTTTACTTCAATAAGCTCAGGTTTTAAAGTAGTGTTTTGCAATAAGAGTCTATATAAGAAACACATTTCATGTCATGACTCATGTTTTTGTGTGTGCATGCGTACAAACCAAAACACAATTTCATGAAATAATCAGACTTAGTACACTGATTAAAAACATAATCCGTACCAGATAATTTATGTTTAAATATAACTTTAAAAATTCAAAAATAAATATAAAAACAATAATTAGAGACAATTTTCTCAGTGAGACAATTATAAGAGATTAATAATTAACCTTTGTATTTTGTCTTTTAATTTTAAAAGGGGTTATATATACATCATTGTATTTTGTTGCCCTAACATTTATGTGAAACAAGTGGTCAGCTCATTTTAGTCAGATCCATTTTACAGATGAAGAACCAGGCTTAGGTAACGTGACTTGTTTAATTTAAGGCAAAACTAAAATTTAAATCTAAACTCCTGATAAGGCTGTAGTTTGTAGCATTAACTTTGTTATTAAATGCGTATAGTAGCATTTAACTTTTCATACATTTAATCCTTACGCCTGCAATGCAAGAGACCTGGATTTGACCTCTGGGTTGGGAAGATCCCCTGGAGGAGGAAATGGCCACCCACGCCAGTATTCTTGTTTGGAAAATCCCACAGACACAGGAGCCTAGTGGGCTACAGTCAGTGTGGTCGCAGAGTCGGATGCAACTGAGAGAATAATACTTAATCTTAATTTATATTTAATATGCTTTAAAGCAGGAATTGTATCCCATACTAACCTAGAACACCTAAAGTAGGTCTTATGCACAAAAAAACCTCATTGTACGTTTTCATTGCTTACAGTAAGAATTCGTTGCTTTAATATTGGGTTGGCCAAAAGGTTTGTTCCAGTTAGAAAAATCCAAATGAACTTTTGGGGCAACCCAAACCTGAAAGAAAGAAAGAACTCTGTAAGTTTCTGTGAGTATGTGAAGCATATGATCATATGAAGTGGTTTTAACCCAGAAACTGGGTATACTTTTTCATCATAGACGTACTCTCTGCATGTTCCCTGTGGTCTTTAGGGTGACTTTATAAATTAAATTCCCAAATAAGAGGTAATTTTTTTAACAATGAACATAACCTCGTATTTTGGTTGTCTCGGAAGCGTAGGATGCAGATGATATTGAATGGCGTGGCCTTATGCCACATCTCCCGGTTGTGTATCTGTATTTAATTTATTTCAGGGACGCCTGCCTCTCTCAGCTGGTGCTGGAATGCTGGGGATGCTGTGGCATTTGCTTCCCACAGAGGCCCGCTGTTCATCTGGACCATCTCAGGACCAGACAGTGGGGTGACTGTGCACAAAGACGCCCACAGCTTCCTGTCTGATATCTGCATGTTCAGATGGCATACACAGAAAAAGGGGAAAGTTGCCTTTGGTCATACTGATGGAAGTCTATCAATTTTTCAACCAGGTAAGAATGTTTTTTTAGTCAGATGTCTTAAAATTTATTTTTCTTATTAACATATGTAATTTCATATTTACATGGCATAGAAAGTTAGCAGTATTTTAATTTTTAAATAATAGTTGTACTTGGGCTTCCCAGTGGCTCAGTGGTTAAGAATCCGTCTGCAAACGCAGGAGATAGAGATTTGGTCCCTGGGTCAGGAAGCTCCCTAGAGAAGGAAATGGCAACCTGCTCCAGTATTCTTGCCTGGGGAATCATACGGACAAGGGTTGCCTGTTGGGCTGCGGTCCATGGAGTCGCAAAAAGTTGGACACAACTGAGCACACAGACACACACAGCACAATAGTTGTGCAAATATTATCTAGTACTATGCCGATTCCAAATAACCATTAGAAGTAAATTTTATTTGTAAGACATTTTAGTATGTTTCACCATCTCTTAGGGACACAATTCAACCTGTAATAACCCAATGCAGATTCCTTGACTTCATTATTCTATAGGATTTTTAGCAAGTAATGTGCACAAAACATTAGGGTAGTCCTGTGGTGTGTTTTCCTTGCATGTGCAAGAGCTCATGGGTCATGAAGGAAGCACAACTTTCCAGCTCTGCCACTGCATTCTAAACTGTGAGTTTGAAACTCTGAGACCATTAGCATTGATACCAGCAGCGTTAGGTCCTGTCCTGAGGGGTGGTCCGCCTTCCCTTCTGAGCGACTTAACTGTCACCACAGATGGTTGCTCTGTCCTCTGGGCTCTCAGAGCAGACTGTGATCTCAGGCTCTCTGCTGTCCTGTCTTTCTCTCTCTTGGAAGAAATAAGTATTCGTGGAGGACTGCCCACAATAGTGCAGTTCACCCATCTTTTGGAAGCAGTGATTTTTAAACCCTGCTTAGTGTGTCTGTGGATTTCTTTGTGTGTGTTGGGCAGTGGCGGGGTGGGATATCTTGGCAGGTAGTCCAGCTGAGGCTTCAAGCCTTCTGTTCCCTTTCAGTCTGAAAAGCACCACTTTATTCTTTATTGGACTTCATGTAAAAATTCTCATATTAATAGGGGATTCTAGGGTCAAAAGAAGGAGAAGGCAGTGGCACCCCACTCCAGTACTCTTGCCTGGAAAATCCCATGGATTGAGGAGCCCGGTAGGCTGCGGTCCATGGGGTTGCGAAGAGTCAGACATGACTGGGCGACTTCACTTTCACTTTTCACTTTCATGCTTTGGAGAAGGAGATGGCAACCCACTCCAGTGTTTTTGCCTGGAGCATCCCAGGGACAGAGAAGCCTGGTGGGCTGCCGTCTATGGGGTCGCACAGAATCGGACACGACTGAAGCGACTTAGCAGCAGCAGCAGCAGCAGGGCCAAAAGAGGTGGAAAACTACTGCTTTAGCTGTTTCAGGTTATATCCTTAGACAAAAGCAGATCATTAGAAAACCTGTTTTCAAACTTCATAGTAGAAATGTTTTAATTAAATTGACTTTGGTATTATTCCAGGGATATGCACTAATCATATTTTCATTGTTTTCTTTTGGAAATGTTGATGGCGTAGTGCTTATGTAATGTTGCTTTTATAATCTGATATGTTGGAAAACAACATGTAATGATGTCGTTGCAGGAAGAGCTATGGTATCTTTCAATTGTCTTATTTTTTGAGTAAGCACTTCTTTTAAAGTTTATGATACTTAGGAATAATTGGTACTTTTGTTAAGGTTGTAATATCTAAACTTAGCTGTTTCACTGCCTTTCTGTTGCAAACGAGTGGAACATTTAATTGCAGTTTCCATGGGGTATGTCAGCAAAGGCCTTTTTTTCATTATCACCAGTGTGTATATAATTTGGAATAAATAAGAGGATTGTTTGCTGGTCCTTTTCTTCACTTAATTTCATTTGTTTCATCTCCCTACTTTTCTGGCTGCTTGTTTGTTGTGGTAGCCAGGAGTGAATTACAATGTGGCAAATGATAGTATGGATGAGGATGGGTGACTGTAAATATTGGGATGCTGTTTATCATACACCCACTTCAAGGCAATTAACTTGTTTACTCTTAAAAAAAGAAAAGACCTCTGGTGTCATCTTGTTCTCTACCATAAAATAAAAAAGTGAGCACACAGAGATTCAGTATCTTGGGACTAGGATTTGGACCCAGGCAGCCCTCCAAAGCCTGTGCTTTTAATCAGAACACAATATTCTTCCTTTTGATGAGCACCTCCCTACCCCTATGCTACTGTAACTTAATGAAATTGTAATTGTTGACAAGATCATGTGGGTTATTTTTCCACTTTTTTTCCCTAACAACTTCTCAGAAGCAAATAAGAGACATCCAGGATACTGGGGGTTGCCTAAGCAAAGCAGTTCTGTCCAGCTGCATCCTTAGTTGTTCGCCAAGTTGTGTCTGACTTTTTGCGACCCCCATGGACTGCAGCTTCCCTGTCATCCTTCGGACAAACTCTAAATTCCCCTGCATTTGCATGTCAGTTATGACTTCCACATAGAAATGCCAGACTTGTATTCCCAGGACTCTTGGGATCAGTGGTCTGCAAAGAGGAAGTTCAAATGATCTCAGTTGTTAGTCTCATTTTGGAAATTTTGTTGAAAATCATGTTCCTTACATTTGAATAGGTAATAAAAGTCAGAAGCATGTGCTGAGACCCGACTCTCTTGAAGGGACAGACGAAGAGGATCCTGTGTCGGCCCTGGAGTGGGACCCGCTCTCTACTGACTACCTGCTCGTGGCTAATTTGCATCATGGGATTCGCCTCGTGGATTCCGAGTCACTTTGTTGCATAACGACGTTTAGTTTTCCCAGTGCAGCAGCTTCCGTGCAGTGTCTGGCCTGGGTTCCCAGTGCTCCTGGGATGTTTATAACTGGAGGTAACTTTACCTTGTTCCCCAGAGTTTCAAATATGTGCATATTCTTTAATTGAGTCAGGGAAATTGCACTCTTTTATTGACTGATTTTGTGTAAGACATTAATATCTCAAATATTATCATTTATTGCAGTAAATACCAAGTTTACTTTTATTTCTATTGTGTATCATTAACATAATGACAAATAAAAATGAAAAGAAGGCCCAGTTTTCCAGGTTCTGGCAAAATCAGAATATGTCCTGCATGTACACATGTGTGTGCCTGTCTGGGTTTGTGTGTATACAAAAGGGAACAGCAGTTCAATTTCAGCCATGGCTGGATGACAATAAAGGTTCTGACTAGAAAAACAAGTTATATGAATGAGAGGTCTCTCAGCCTCACTGGTAGTTTTGGGTCATCTTTTCCTAATCATAAGACAGTCAGCAAAGCTAAGAAGTGATGGAGGATGGGAAGATGAGGAATTTAAAATAGTCATTAGGAATTAAATGACTTCCATTCACCTAGGTTCAGAGAAACCCAGTACTTTCAGCTGCTGTATAAATACTTCCCATATTTGCTAAGTCTTAACATAAAAGACAAAAGAGTCTTTATCCTTTCAACAGCTTTAAAGCAGCCTTTATTCTTTAAGCACTTAAACTACACATGGAAGTAGATTCTTATTTATATATGTTAACTGACTTAATTATACATGATATAATTAATGATAGACATGGGAATTTTGTTTTTATGTATTATTATTACTGTCCTTATTATTGAGATGAAGTTTACATATTATAAAAATCACCAAGTTAAAGCGTCCAGTTTAGAGGTTTCTATGTTCATAACGTTGTACAACTGTAACCGCCATTTACCTCCAGAATCTTTCCTCATCCCCCGATAGACTCTGTGCCCATCAACAGTCTCCATGACCCCCCAACACACTCCCTAGTCACACATGTTTGTACGTTAACCACTGATCTGCTTTCTGTCTCTGTGATTTGCGTATTCTGAATTCACAGAAATTGAATATTCTGGATTCACAGAAATTGAATCATTCAATGTGTGGCCTTTTATGTCTGGCTTCTCTGATTTAACGTTAAGTTTTCAGGATTCATCCATGATGTAGTGTGAACGGAGTACTCATTCCTTTGTATAGATGGATAATGTTCCATTGTATGGATATGACAAATTTTGTTCATCCGTTAATCAGTTGATAGACACTCAGCCTGTTTCCACTTTTGTGCTGTTATGAATAATGTTGCTGTGAACGTGTGTGTGCAGGCTTTATGTAGACGTGTCTAATTCAGTTGGGGGTGTATGCAGGAGAGCAGTTGTTGGGTCATGTGGTAACTGCATTCAGTCAGTTGAGGAACTGCCAGTCTTGTTTCTGGAGTAACTTATTAAGGTGGGGATTTTGGAAGCAGGGGGTTTTCTAGTTCCTCTTCAGGCGTATCAGCTAGTCCTTATGTGGCTGCAGGTGAGCAAGGAAGCAGTTTACAAACGCTTCGAGAGAGGAAGGATTGTTCATCGTGGGGGTAGAAAGTTTTCTGTGACTGGCTTTCCTAGAGCACGTTGTCACTGGGTGGTTTTTTGTGAGAAAATCATCATATCTGTCTTTTCTGGGGGAAGCTGCAAAAGCAAGCAGCCTCTTAGCTTAGAAGGGGATTTGAAACAGAAAAAAAAAAAATTGCAAGACCTGCCAAAAAATTTAAGGGATGAGTATCATTTCAGCTGCTTCTTTGTATTATTATATAACATTGTGTGAAGAATGTCAGTAAGTGGTGTTAAAAATCTGGCAAGTTGAAATTTTTTTATTACTTTTATATCTCAGCATTTTATGTTTCAAATAAAATGTGCTAATAGAATGCTTTTCTTTTGATCTGACTAGATTCCCAAGTGGGTGTTTTACGCATTTGGAATGTTTCTAGAACAACACCTGTTGATAATTTTAAATTAAAGAAAACAGGATTTCATTGCTTACATGTACTGAATTCTCCTCCAAGGAAAAAATGTAAGTAAAAATGTTAAAATTTAGTATTTAAAAATATCATGTTTGCTGCTATCAAATAATATAATGATATAAACATAACAAATACTGGATGCTACTGAAAGGCAAATTTTTAAAAACTACCCTTGATAATATGTGTGCTAAAGTTACCATCAAAGCCATATAATATCTAATATCGCTAAACTGAAGATATTTAGAGCAAAATTACATTTTTAAATGTTATTGAATGAGGATATTAAAATAATATTAAATTGTCTACATGGGGAAAATGAAATGATGGTACTGGTGAAAATAAGAAATAGAGTGATAGGATTAAATAAAATTGCTCTGAATCGGATATGAAAGTGAAAGTGAAGTCACTCAGTCGTGTCTGACTCTTTGTGACCCCGTGGACTGTAGCCTACCAAGCTCCTCTGTCCATGGGATTCTCCAGGCAAGAGTACTAGAGTGGGTTGCCATTTCCTTCTCCAGGGGATCTTCCCGACCCAGGGATCAAACCTGGGTTTCCTGCATTGGAGGCAGACGCTTTAACCTCTGAGATCTAATAATTTATAGTGGTATCATTATTTTAAATTATGTTTACAAGAGCATAGTCACATTCTAAGGGAAAGTTTTTTTTGAAAGAAGACAAAATATGTGATAACCTAGTGATAACCTGTATCAGATCTGACCTGCAGAATTGTAAGATAATAGATTTGTACTGTTTAAGCTGCAAAAAAAAAAAGAAAGAAAGAAAGAATATGCAGAAAATAACTAAGCAAGGAGACTTTTATACAAAGTTGGGGAAATGAAACTGTATAAAAAGTAAACATTGACAAAGAAGAAATTAAGATGCAAATGTATGTCAGACAGTTGTAATTGTTGATTTGGGTGCTAAATTAAGTGAAAGTGAAAGTCGCATAGTCGTGTCCAACTCTTTGCCACCCCATGGACTATTTAGTCCATGGAATTCTCCAGGCCAGAATACTAGAGTGAGTAGCCTTTCCCTTCTCCAGGGGATCTTCCCCACCCAGAGATTGAACCCAGGTCTCCTACATTGCAGGTGGATTCTTTACCAGCTGAGCCACAAGCTAAATTAAAGTGAATAATAAATAAGTCTCAAAAATAGTTATTTTCATTGGATTGAAATTTTATGGACGAGGGTTATTAGTTTTAAAAGAAAAAACTTCATGTGTGTTTGTATGTGTAGAGGAAGAAGTAAGCTTTTATATCAGCAGTTTGAAAGAACATTGATTCCAAAATAATCATGCTGTGTTTTAATTTATGGGCAGTAAGAAATTAAAGATTCAGCACATACTGTGATTCTTCACAGTAATTTTTATTCGTCTTGTTTCACTTGCACTCTATACAGGTCTTTTCAAAATAATATCCCATTTTGTATATATGTATGTGTGTGGGGGGGCAGTTCTGCATAGTACACCTGTGGCAGAAAATCTGATCATTGCTTATTAAGAGTTTACTGATATAGATTCTAGATAAAACAAAGGAGCATCTATATATATTAAGTCCTTTGACTTCATTCCAGCATGCGGAAAGCCACTGGCATAAGGGTTTATTACTTTCTTTTCTAGTTTCAAACCAGTCCCCAACCAAAAATCATTACACATCCTCCACGAGTGAAGCAGTCCCACCCCCAACTCTGACGCAGAATCAAGCCTTCTCTCTTCCTCCTGGTCACGCTGTGTGCTGTTTCTTGGATGGTGGCGTTGGACTTTATGATATGGGAGCCAAGAAGTGGGATTTTCTTAGGGACTTGGTATGTCTGTGGTTTTTCTTTCTTTTATAATGCAATGCTCATTTTGTGTATAAAGTGTTGTTTACTTTTACTTATGTATTAATATTGTCCTAAGAATATTTTTGTAGAGAACCATACATTAGGAATTTATTTTGGTTGACTGAAACTTTTTATAAAGATGTCTAGAACTATTAAAAGTATTTAATTGTAAACATTAAATTTCTTTTAAAAGTACTGTCTGCTTAGCTTATCGGGAATATTCTGCATTTGGCAGCATTCCCATTACTGTGTAGGCCATGTTACCCATGTGTATAGTATTGGAAAATCATGTTGTTGCTCTATATTTTGGAAGCAAAATGAGAAATAGAATGTTCTTTCAGGACGAAGGAGAAAGTCCATCTCTGCCAGTTACTCTAAGCTTTCTTGTTCTCATTCATGAAATGAGCAAGGTTGTGTTTTCTAAGGTTTATTTCTATTATTGAGTCATAATAATTTTATGAGTCTACAAACTTCTGTTGCAATGACCATGAAGCCTCTGTGTAAAATAGAATACAGTCCTGCTGAGAACTCACATTTTGCCTGGTTTTCTTCTGTGCTTTTTTATGCTGCATTCCTAGGGTCATGTGGAAACTATTTTTGACTGCAAATTCAAGCCTGACAACCCCAATCTTTTAGCAACAGCTTCATTTGATGGCACCATAAAGGTCTGGGATATAAACACGTTGACTGCGGTATACACTTCCCCGGGGAACGAAGGGGTTATTTATTCCCTTTCATGGGCTCCAGGTAAGAACGTTTTTTATTAAAATCAGGAGTACGATTGAATGATTCTCCTAACTTTTATATTCATCTGCATTATCTTCTGTCCTTCAGTGCCGTCTTACTCCAAATGATTGTGGAGGCAAATTAGTATCAACATATGTGTTGGTACAGTTTTGAGGGTATTTAGAATAAACTCCCTGAGCAGGCACTTTGATTTCTGGGCCCTTCCATATGGTGTGCTGCTGCTGCTGCTAAGTCGCTTCAGTCGTGTCCGACTCTGTGCGACCCCATGGACGGCAGCCCACCAGGCTCCCCCATCCCTGGGATTCTCCAGGCAAGAACACTGGAGTGGGTTGCCATTTCCTTCTCCAGTGCATGAAAGTGAAAAGTGAAAGTGAGGTCGCTCAGTCACATCCGACTCTTTGCGACCCCCTGGACTGCAGCCCACCAGGCTCCTCCGTCCCTGGGATTCTCCAGGCTAGAGGACTGGAGTGGGGCCGCCGCCTTCTCCATCCGTATGGTGTAGTCACATCGAAAAGCCACAGTACATCAGGATGATACTGACCCATCTCATTTTAGCTGCATTTGTATCGATCTGCCTGTAACGTGTTAGTCGCTCAGTCACGTCCAACTCTTTGCGACCCCCATGAGCTGTAGCCCACCAGGCTCCTCAGTCCTTGGAATTCTCCAGGCAAGAATACTGCAGCGAGTTGCCACTCCCTTCTCTGGGGAATCTTCTTGACCCAGGGATCGAACCCAGGTCTCCCGCATTGCGGGCAGATTCTTTACTATCTGAGCTGCCAGGGAAGCCCTATAAAGGTGTAATATATTTTACATGATACAAGTTTTCCTTAATATTTTCATGTAACTCAAACATATAAAAATAAAATTTTTTTTCTAAAAATTATGCTACCTATCTCTTTCCCTGGTGCATCTGTTTTGTGAATAAGAATGATCATCAGTTTGATTATGAGCATGTAATTCTGTACAGACTCTACTTTTGTAATATTGAAGGGTTTTATGGGATACTAGGGCCTTTTCTTGGACTCTGTATGGTGGAACCTTTATACTTTCCTGTACATAAAAAAGAAAAGAGATGCCTTATGAAACCGCTGGCATTTTCTCCCAAAACATTAAATTTTCCTGTAGTGAATAACTGTAAAAACTAAACTGAGTTTTTCACTTTAAAAAGTATGTAGAATGTTTTACTTATTTGTCCTAATACTAATATATGACTTAAAAACTGACTTATAGCCAGTATATGGCTTATTTTTTTAGCTTATCTCCTCATGCACATAAATTTTTAGCCCTGAATATATATACTGGGTTTTTAAAGGCTTTGATGTCTTCAGACTTCTATTTTCTTTACCCTATTTTTAGAGTAGAATCACAGGAAAAATTTTAGAGGTGCAAATAAATGTGAAAACTTTTCCCCAGTAATTTTAGAGCCCCAACAGGGTAGCAGAATGAAAATCCTAGAAAAACTGGTGAGGACTGTTTTGTAAAGTACTTACAGTCATTTATCACAAAATAATTCCTCTATATTTTTTCTCCTAGGTAGCAGGTAATAGCTGTTTCTTTCTTGTAATAGAGAAAACCTCTTCTTTGATTGCCTTGTAACAAATTCAGAAGCATCTACTAACTTAGCAGTAGTTTGATTTTCATAGATTTTTTTTTCTTAAAAATAAAGAGCATTATGTTTTTGATGGATAAAATGAATTTTTTCATGTGTCTTGCTTATGGAAATATTTACTTTCCTAACCATTAATAGTTTACTAAAATTGTTAGATGGTCAGAAAAATGTAAATGCTGACTGGATATGTAACAATACTGAGGAATTATTGATAGTCTTCCTATTTTTGATTATACTAGTTTGATCACATTAATAAAAGAGAATCCTGTATTTTAGACATCCATCCTCAACTGTTTATTGATGAAAGAACACAATGTTAGAGCTTTGCTCCAGAAAATCCAGTAGGGGGCTGTAGACGAAAATAAGATTGACCATACTTTGATAATTGTTGAAATTGTATGATATATTTATGCACTATACTTTCTGTCTATATTTGCATGCAATTAATAATTTTCATTATTTAAAAAAAACTTGAAGCACTTTACAAACTCAAGTCATTTTCAAAAATTACATTTTTAAAAAGAGTTGCATTTGTGGCAAACATTTCATATAATGTCTACCAAATTGTTTCCTAAGGTGATTTAAATTGTATTGCTGGAGCAACTTCCCGAAACGGTGCTTTTATTTGGGATATTAAAAAGGGCAAAATGGTACAACGATTTAATGAGGTAGGATGTATTTATTGCTAGCTTAATAATATAATGTCTTATATGGCCTCATGTATTTTCAATGCTTTTCTCTCTACATTTAATAGTTAATCAGCAGGTTGCATTATATTTTGTTAATTAGAAGAAAGTCCAAGAGGACATGCATATGCTAAAATGAATTCTGAAAGATGTAGTTAAGTCTAAGATACAATTATTCCCCTAAAGTTGCATTAGAGGTTCAAAGGAATTTTAAGTCATCTTCCACAAAATTGTCTAGGCAAATACTCAAAAGTTAGAAAAAGACTAAGCTCAGAATGTGTCCCAAATCACAGTCCCAACTTTGTCACTGATTAGCTTTTGACATAGAATCATTTTATTGCCTTGAGCCTGATTGTTCACCTATAAGATGGTAAAGTTGGATGTTTTAGTTCTTCTGAGTCTCAAACTCCATTTTTCCGTAACACATTGTAAAAACTCCCTCTCTCCTCTTGGCAGTGTCACAGACTGTACTTCTTCTCCTTGGAGTTGAATTGTCCTTCCACTTTTTTCCTGAGTTCTGTTAATCTTTGCAAAATACATATAATCTCATTGACAGTGCGTTGGCTCTGAAGGGAGGAAGATACCAACAGGGTCTAGGGCTGTCCCTCAATCTCTTGAAATTTCATTCAAGTGGTCACAGTGATTACTGTACTTAAACTGTGGCTGGTGTCAAGAGGAGACTAAAGTGACTTTTTCTCTGGAGCTTTAAGGCTGTTTTTCTAAGGTGGTCTTCAGTTTACTATTCTAACCTTTTTTGAGGAGGGTCCATCTTTATAAGGATGGACACAGGAATGGAGGAGGTCTTTAGACTCATTCAGTTGAAGGAGTCGGGGTTCTCCATTAGCTGAGTTCATCCTCATGAACTCAGTGCACTTAAGGGTCAGTAATGTCCTGCTTTTTATTTTGTGAGGCCCATGTAACAGTTAATTGAAGCCAGAAGTGTTCATTTTTCCCACACTTATTATCCTAAATTTAAGCAATTTTGATACTGGTTCTAACTATGCTTTTGGACGCTGGGAAAGCCATGAATGACATAAGAGATGTCCTGGATGCTTGGGGCTGGCTGTCAGGTTGGGGCTGCCTAGTGCTAATGAGAAGGTACTTAGGTCACAAGAAACCAAGATGCTGGGAAACTTGGAAATGAATAGATCATACCCATTACCTAGTTGATGAGTGACATTCCTGTGTATAGATTGTATCCTTTGTGTTTTTAAACGTTCTAATCATATCAGCTGTAATTATATTCCTTTACCCTTCTCCAGTCCAAGAATACAGATAAATATAGAGATTTGTTATATAATAATAACCTTAAACCTTCTTTGTTTTATAAAAATAAAATTTAGAAATTTAGAACAATCTATAATAACAGTTGCTTGCAGTATCTCTTCTACTGTAGTTTTAATAGCATTGGGTTTGAAAACTATAAGTATCTTCATCATTATGGGAAGGGTGGGCTTTCCCAGAAAAAGGTATAAAGCTGAGCTTGATTCTACAGATGACTGACAGACTTTGGGCCTTTATCAGTGTCCCCGAAAAGGAAATAGAGGCACCCAGTCTATGTCTTAAAACAGTGGTTTTGTTTCTTAAGTGTGATAGCTTTACGCATTCGTAAAGTGTGTATTCAGCTTTCTGTTGTTCACAATCATGTCTGTAGTATCATCTAGAGCAAGTTCCTAATAGAAAAGTAATATTAGAAGAAGTAAATAAATAAGAGAAAAAAGGGGTGAATTATTTCTTATTGATAGGTATTTTGCATTTTTTGAAGCATGGAAAAAATGGGATATTCTGCATTGCCTGGAGTCATAAAGATTCCAAAAGAATAGCAACCTGCAGTGGTGATGGTTACTGGTAAGTACTGCGTATGAAATCACACTGTCTGTAAGAATGCATTTGATAATGTTAAATGTCTCATGTTAGCACCTGTATTAAAATACTTGATAAGATTCTGTTTGTACAGCTCTGCCAGCTATCATAAATATTACTTATGGTGGCTTCCCAGGGCCACTAGTGGTAAAGAGCCTGCCTGCCAATGCAGCAGATGAGACCCAGGTTCGATCCCTGAGTTAGGAAGATCCCCTGGGGGAGGAAATGGCAACCCACGCCAGTACTCTTGCCTGTAAAATCCCATGGACAGGGGAGGTTGGTGGGCTGCCGTCTATGGGGTCACACGGAGTCGGACACGACTGAGGCAACTTAGCAGCAGTTAGCTTTACCGTGTATTTTCAGGGCATTAACTTACTAAATGAATACCACAGTCAATCACTAAACATTTGTAAGTATAGGTTACCACCACTCCCTAGTAGCCTCAAAAGTTTTGGTGGGCCTAGAAAGATCCCCTGAAGAAGGGAATGGCTGCCCACTCCAGTATTCTTGCCTAGAGAATTCCATGGACAGTAGAGCCTGGTGGGCTATAGTCCACGGGTTCACAAGAAGTCAGACAAGACTGAACGACTAACACGTTCACTTTCACATAGCAGGGATATTTTAAAAGGGTCTTTTCCAAAGACTTTTAAAACTTTGCAGTACATTAATTTACACACAGCTTTGTGTTCCTAATGGAATTAATAGCCCTTATATTATGGTAATAATATAGAAGGATACCGTGTGCTCAGTCATTTCCGACTCTCTGCAACTCCATGGACTGTGGCCCACCAGGCTCCTCTGCCCATGGAATTTTCTAGGCAAGAATACTGGATAGGTTGCCATTTCCTACTCTAACAGTAGGGTCTTAAGCTTCATTTATTTTTGCATTAAAAATGTATGGAATGTATTTGGGGAGAAGGGCTCCTCCAGATTTCTAGTTGTATCCCTTAAAAATGTGCCATGAAAATATTATAATGACTTACATGTCTTAGACTTGGTGTAATAATACATACAACCAACACTGTAAATGAGTTGTTTTAAACATAAATTTTCCACTGTTAAATTTTTGAAGCTGAAAATCTAATGCTTGTGTTTTAAAATATATGTATTATACTATGCATTTCCTAAATAAAATATTTTCTAAATAAGAAAGTATCTCCTTTAAATAGGTTTCAGTGGGTTGCCATAATTAATACTATGTGATGTAAATATACTTATCATAATGATAATATCATTTACATGGTACTTTTAAATGTTCCCTGTGCTTTGCAGACAAGGTCTCTACCCTAAAACACTTTTGTCTAAATTATGTAGTTTTGGCTTTCTTCCTTTGAATAACATATTTAGAATGTTGTAATTTCTATTAACATATTATACTTAATTTCAGTATAATTCGAACAATTGATGGTAAAATACTACACAAATACAGACATCCAGCTGCAGTATTTGGTTGCGATTGGAGCCAAAACAACAAGTAAGTATTTTTTCCTGAAATAAGTAATAATTACACTTAGCAGATTTTGAATAACCATAAAGTTTGATGTTATTCTCATAAGTAATATTCATCGCTCTTTTTAGGTAATATTCCCCTTATCTCATCTTGTAACTGCATGTTTAACCATCTGTTTTTATTCCATGAAGTTTTTACATGATTTAGGAATATTGATCCCTACTTTCAAATAACTTGCTGCTGCTTCAGGGAAAAGCATACAGCTCACTAATGAAAATGGAAGTCAGTCCAGTCTGTGTGTGGCTTCTGAGAGATGTGGCCCTTGCTCTAAACCCTGTTAGAAATCTCTGTGGTGCATTGTCCCCATGGCTTTCCATTGCCTCCACCTGATACAAATGCCATGACATGGGGTGATTTCCCAAGACGTGGAACTTAGAATGGTTTTGAAAGGTCACCCTTGCTTAAGAACCTGGTATTTACCATGTAAAGATCAGCTTAGATTTAAAAATTAATCCACATCAAACCTCCACTAAAATTGATCCTTTAAGCCATTGCACTTCCAAGAATATTGTGTTCCACACCTCTCTTTGACAGGATATAAATTATGTTTATATGCCATCAAATATGTGGGATCAAATATATCCCATCAAATATATGGAAGATAGTGAAGGACAGGGATGCCTGGCATGCTTCAGTCCTTGGGGTTGTGAAGAGTTGGCCATGACTGAGCGACTGAACAAGAACAAATTGTATTTAAGAAGTCAAACTTCTGCTTTGAAAAATGCAGATATGAGCACAGCTTTCTGTTGCTTGAATCTCCCAGCAGTTTCCCGTTGACCTTGGGATGGCATGCAGAGTCCTAGCCAGGCGGCCCCTGTATAAGCCGGCTCCTCTGTGCCTTATCTCATTCCCGGCCTTGCTACCTGTGCTGCTTACGTCCGGCCACAGTGGCGTTCAGCTTCTTGAACCAGCCAGCTCATTTTTGCCCCAGGCTTTTGCTCCTGTTTTCACTTGCATCTAGGATTCTACTTCCCACCCCACCCCACCCCACCCAGTCCACCCTGACCTGGGCATAAATAACTTCTCCCTCTCTCTCAGCTCAGGAACCACTTCTGCAGAAAAGTCTTCCATGAACTGCATCTTAGATAAATTTCCCCTGTAGTATCATATACCTTAGGACACAACATCAGAAAATTAAGTTTTAGTTGTGAATTGGCTACCTCTCCCTGAGATAAGCAATGGTTCTCTATTTTTCGCAGAATATTCTTACTAAAACACTGTGCTTCTCTCACCATGCCTTGAAAAAGTAGACGTGTAGTCAATACTTGTTGCACATGCAAATGAGTAGAATTACCTTGTATCTGATCAACAGAACCGTTCCACATTCTTATTTCCCTCCTTTATGGGGTTAATAAAAATTTAAGAATTTGACCACTCAGGGGGAAAAAAGATATGAATGCAGTATGCTTTGTTGGTTAAGAAAGCTTAAAAAAAAAAAAAAAGTCCTTTATACTTAACTTTTATGTTTACTGGTAAGCCTGTCTAATAAATTTCATTTTTCATTTTGACATTTCATTTTTGTTTTTAAAAATCTTTTCTAAATGTTCTAATTTCTGTATTTATATTCTACTTAGTGTCTTAGGAGATAAGTGAAAAACATCTTGAACTTATAAAAGTTTATTCATATTCCTCAATTTATAATTTGGATAGCTGTGTGCACATTTAAAGTTTTTTCATTTCTAAGATTTTATATCTGTGTATCTGCATATACATATATAAAATATACTCCTGTGTACATGTAGATATTTGTATTATGCAAAATATATTTTCCCACATGGAGAAACAAGCCTGTTTATCAGTGAGCCTTGGATGCATGTAATCTATACATTTCAGACCAACCAGCATGCTAGTTTAAAGATTTCTGTATTTTGACTTGTAAGCTTTAATAAATACAGCTATTATAACCAATATGACAAAAATCAGCAGTTCGAAGTTTGGAGGTTTTGATGACAATTGGGTCCAAAATGTGTAGCTTCCCCTCTTTACCTTTGGGCCTAGGGACTGTTTCTATGATTGTTAATGTTCCTTGGAGAGACGGTCGTGTCTGGTTCATGATTTCACAGGTCTGCCTAGTACTTGAATTCCACTGGTACTCCAGGCATGACCACTAGTGTCTAGCTAGTTGCTTAGCTTGTCTCACTCTCTTAAGAATAATGAGCAATGATCATTTAAAGGTCATACCCACATATTATATTTCCAAAGGATTCTTCTGGATCAAACAGTTAAGCATCTCAAGTTGGGGAAACCACCAAAGAGAAGTGGAAAACCAGGACTGTGACTGACTTACTGTCAGATGAGTCAACCCTGGTCTTTGGGGAGTTTTCTAGTACACTTCTGGGGGAAACATTGCTATTTGTACCAATACCACAAAAAAATCTACTAGCAGTCAGGGCACACAGTAATTATTATTTTTTTTTATTTTTATTTTTACTTTATTTTACTTTACAATACTGTATTGGTTTTGCCATACATTGACATGAATCCACCACGGGTGTACATGAGTTCCCAATCATGAACCCCCCTCCCACCTCCCACCCCATATCATCTCTCTGGATCATCCCCGTGCACCAGCCCCAAGCATCCTGTATCCTGTGTCGAACATAGACTGGCAATTCGTTTCTTACATGATAGTATACATGTTTCAATGCCATTCTCCCAAATCATCCCACCCTCTCCCTCATAACTTGCCTACCAGCAAGTCAGCAAATTTCAGTGACCATTTGGGACCCTTTTCAAGTTCCAATAGTTGCAAAATATAAAGGTCTGAGAAGTATTCAAGTTATGAATCTGGGCATCTTGAAAAAACAAACAGAGAGAAGTAAATATACCATTATCTCTCATCTGAGGGAAGTAAAGAATTTACCTGATTAAAAGGGAAGCTTGAGAAACTAACTGCAGTAGAGCAGTTTCTATAAATGATGTTTTTCCTTGCATCAGTTTGTAGTGTAACTTCATGAAGGGAGCAGAGCATTCTGGTTTTAGAAATTAGTACAGTGTACATTTAAAAACTGTCAGTACCAGGTATTATCAACCCTTTCATTTTTTTTAATGGGCCATTGATGATGTTTCTTTCAGAGACATGATAGCCACGGGCTGTGAAGACAAAAATGTTCGTGTCTATTATGTGGCCACCAGCTCGGATCAGCCACTGAAGGTGTTCAGCGGGCACACGGAGAAAGTGTTCCATGTACGATGGTCACCTCTGAGGGAGGGGACTCTTTGCAGCGGCTCTGATGACGGGTATGTACCTTTGGATTCTTGTTTCTAGTCCTGAAACTCATAAGCTTGCAATTTTCTGGAAATGTGCTTATTTATATTATCCAACTCGTATGTGGAACTATTCTAAATATGTGCTTAATAAGTAAACAGTTAACAAATATCTAACTGCACACATGTAAAAATTTGTCCGTCCTTAATGTCATATTCACGCTTTCTGGGTCCTTATTTGGGCTTCCCTGATGGCTCAGATGGTAAAGAATCTTCCTGCAATGCTAGAGACCTGGGTTCATTCCTGGGTTGGGAAAATCCCCTGGAGGAGGTTATTGTGCTTGCTGTAGATGCTTATTTCTATCTTACTAAGAACAGAGTTAACAGAAATGAAAATTGTAGAAGGGTCTGTTGGGGAAAATGTCTGAAACAGTAATTCTTTGTAAAATATAGAGAAGAGTTTATTTTTAATAATGTTCTCATATCTAATATGGAAAACAGCTGTACTCTGTTTTCATTAAGAATGAAATAAAAGATGATTGTATGTGTTAGTGTGAAGAGAAGATATTTTAGAAATGAGAATGATTTAACTTTTTTCTGGGTTTGTGAAAGTTTCTGAAATCTTGTCTGTGTTTAATATCCAGATGTATTTGCATAGTTTGGGCTCTTTGAATAGGAGATAAATTTAGGTAAGAAAAGTCTTACTTTGTAAGAAAAGTCTTACTTTGTGCTAGTAAAAGTTGTAATAGTAGCCACATTATCCTGTCCTAGTATAAAAGAGAAGAAAAGATTTTTTTAATATAAAGCGGAAAGAGATATATGCCTTAAATAAAAATGTGATGTATCTTCTAATGCTGTAATATAACTTTTGGAGTATTGATATTTTGATATTTTCAGTTTGATATAAATCTGTAACTAAAAGATGATTATGAGTTATCCAACCAGAGTTGGCATCTGGAGGTCTTAAATTGATTTTGAGTTAAAATTTTACTTTAATAATATTTGTATTCTACACTCACTAAACTCCAGTAATATTATGAATCCACCTATATTTAAATTTTGTACTTGATCTGAGAGTGATTCCACAGGCTAAGAAACTTATTTTACTGACATAAACATGAACTGTTTACTGTGTTGATAAAAGCACAGAGCTCTGTAGTGACGTAGAGGGGTGGGATGGGGGCCTGTGAGGCCCAAGAGGGAGGGTGTATATACATATAGCTGGTTCACTTTGTTGTACAGCAGAAACTAACACAGCATTGTAAAGTCATTATCCTCCAATAAAGTATTTTTTAAGCATAGATAGGAATTGATTTTTCAAATAATATCCATCATCATATATGCTATATTTTCATGATACAAATAATCTGAGTGCATTTAAATGATTGTATACATGTTGTTAGTCATATTTTTCCTTCAGCTTTATCTGCTCTGGATAATTTAAGAAAGCAATTTTTCCAAACATAAATTGTGAAATCATATATGTAGTATCAGTAGCAAATGACCAGCAGAAGTAAAGAAGAAATACTGTAATAGCCTGGCTGCAGTGCAACTAATTATTCATTCTTTCTGCTGTGGAGAATCAGCATATCTTGAAACATAAACTGCTTTTTCAGTATGCTAAAAAATAATCACTAACGGTATGTGCTCTATTAAAAATATATTGACCCTTTAGATAAATTATACGTTGAATGGTATTTATGTATAATATTCTGTTTTCAGTTCTGTTCGAATCTGGGATTACACTCAAGATGCGTGCATAAATATTCTTAGTGGACACACGGCACCCGTGAGGGGACTGATGTGGAATACTGAGATCCCATATCTGCTAATATCTGGCAGCTGGGACTATACTATAAAAGTATGGGATACACGAGAAGGAATATGTTTGGATACTGTGTGTGATCACGGTGCAGATGTATATGGTAAAGTGTTTTTCATGTACTTCTAAACTTTGCTGTATTAATGATTCAGTTTCTGAGGAATACAGTATTTTTGAAGAAATCTTAACAGTGTTTCATTTTGAAATAAGACTTACCTTATTGGAAAGTATGCATTCAAGAAGTTTACTATTTCAATAGCAGAATGCCCAGAAGAAAATAGAAAACACCCCCAGAAAAGATTAGAAGATAGCTGTTGTTAGCACTGTGGTGTCTCTGTTCTGCAGAGAAGCACACACACACCCCCCCACACACACCCTTGCACATATTCACCTGTGAGGCTTGGGTTTTTCACACTTGCCATCACCCCAACAGTAAGTTGTAAAACAGGAAATCAGTCATAACTTAGTTATGACTTATCTAGCCATTCCTTGACGTACTCCTTTTCCTATTTGAAACCAGTCTGTTGTGGCATGTCCAGTTCTAACCGTTGCTTCCTGACCTGCATATAGGTGTCTCTAGAGGCAGGTCAGGTGGTCTGGTCACCCTGCTTATTTAACTTATATGCAGAGTACATAATGAGAAACGGTGGGCTGGAAGAAGCACAAGCTGGAATCAAGATTGCTGGGAGAAATATCAATAAACTCAGATATGCAGATAACACCACCCTTATGGCAGAAAGTGAAGAGAAACTAAAAAGCCTCTTGATGAAAGTAAAAGAGGAGAGTAAAAAGTTGGCTTAAAGCTCACCATTCAGGAAACAAAGATCATGGCATCCAGTCCCACCACTTCATGGGAAATAGACGGGGAAAGAGTGGAAACAGTTTCAGACTTTATTTTTCTGGGCTCCAAATCACTGCAGATGGTGATTGCAGGCATGAAATTAAAAGACGCGTACTCCTTGGAAGGAAAGTTATGACCAACCTAGATAACATATTCAAAAGCAGAGACATTACTTAGCCTTGTGCCAACAAAGGTCCATCTAGTCAAGGCTATGGTTTTTCCAGTGGTCATGTATGGATGTGAGAGTTGGACTGTGAAGAAAGCTGAGTGCCGAAGAATTGATGCATTTGAACTGTGGTGTTGGAGAAGACTCTTGAGAGTCCCTTGGACTGCACGGAGATCCAACCAGTCCATTCTGAAGGAGATCAGCTCTGGGATTTCTTTGGAAGGACTGATACTAAAGCTGAAATTCCAGTACTTTGGCCACCTCATGCGAAGAGTTGATTCATTGGAGAAGACTCTGATGCTGGGAGGGATTGGGGGCAGGAAGAGAAGGGAATGACAGAGCATGAGATGGCTGGATGCCATCACCGACTCGATGGACGTGAGTCTGAGTGAACTCTGGGAGTTGGTGATGGACAGGGAGGCCTGGCGTGCTGTGATTCATGGGGTCGCAAAGAGTCAGACACGACTGAGCGACTGAACTGAACTGAACTGAGCCATTCCTTTACCTGTATTCTTAGATATTTAGGGCAGTGTTTTATTTTTTAATACAGTACAAAGTTTTGTAGTATAAATGAGTTGGGAATGGAAAATCAGATTTCTTATCTTTTGCACATCACTTTGCTCTCATTTGTAGCACCCAAACATGGATGGGGTTAAGTAGTTGAATTACGAATGCAAAATGATAATTGAAGGAAGCTAACCCTAACTAACGCACTCCAGTATTCTTGCCTGAAGGATCCCACAGACAGGGGAGCCTGGCAGGCTACTGTCCACGGGGTCACAAAGAGTCAGATACAACTGAGCGACTAACACTTCTCACACTTAGGAGGTACATATAAATAAAAATTTGTCAGTGCTTCCTTTAGTAAATGGCTTTATTTCTTCCACCAGGTTTAACATGCCACCCACGCCGCCCCTTCACAATGGCCTCATGCTCCCGGGACTCTACAGTGAGACTCTGGTCATTAACACCATTAATCACTCCTTTACAAATAAACATTCTGGCAGACAGATCCTGGGAAGACATCATCGGGAACACAGGTGTTGAAACTCTGCACGTATTAGACCTTTCTAAATACGGTTTGATAAGCGCTCTTTCCTTATTAGGTTGTGTCCCTTCTCCAGATTCTGCCATAGAGCCGGGCGCGCCCCCTCTGCTCTGTGGCAAAGTGTCAAGAGATATCAAACAGGAGATAGAGAAACTAAGTGGAAACCTTCGTGTGAAAAAACTCAGATGGTTTTCAGAATGTTTATCTGTAAGTATTGTAGGCATTAAATGTGAAAATTTCCCCTTTAGCCAAAAAGAGTCATGACGACTTTTTCTTCTGAAATTCACGTTTACATGTGTTGTCCCAGTGTAAGAAAGCAAATGGAAACCAGAAACTGTAAGTAAGCTAGGAATCTCCCTGGTGGTCCAGTGATTAAGACTGCATGTCCCAATACCGGGGTCTGGCTTCGATCCCTAGTCAGGGAACTAAGACCCTGCATGCCACTTGGTGTGTGGTCAAAAACACAAATAAAAATAAAGAGATACAAATTTCTTTTAAAAAAGTCAACAATAAGGAAAATATTGTTTCGTTAATTTCTCAAGTTTTATATGCCTGCATTATATTTTTAAAGATGCAAAATGTTCTGAAGTTTTTACTTCATGTTATGTCTTTGGGTGTCCTGTATCAACTTTTTAGCCTCCAGGTGGCAGTGACAATTTATGGAACTTAGTTGCAGTGATAAAAGGGCAAGATGATAGCTTACTCCCTCAGAACTACTGCAAAGGAATTATGCACTTGAAGCATCTGATTAAATTCAGAACGGTAAGTAGCATATGCAGTTGTGCCGTGCTAAAACAAAAATTACTTTTGCCTTTTTGTCATTAAAATATGAAAATTATTTTAATGTATATAATTAGAGTGGATAAGCTAAAATAAATGAACACTGAAGAGACAAATTTTCAATAAAAATTGATCATGATAGTATGAATTATTTGGTAACCCACTAAGGCAGTCATGATTTCCACAGATTGAATCTCATGAAATTCTTCAAACGTCACTTGGAAGATCCTTGAAGTGCTTTACCTTTACCCTATTACCGGCTGATCATGTGTGTGATTTTTGTCTCAGAGGCCTGCTAGGCTGTCTTCTGGGATATGTTTTATTAAAAATGATCGTACCTTACCGTTTAATGGATTTCAGTACACCTTGTCCATGAAGTGATATGCAGTGCCAATAGCAAGCCCGTCCTGGGATGAGAAAGAAGGAAAAGCTTTTATATTTGAAGTATCAGTGGTTGACTTAACTCTTAGACCATGGGGAGCATTGTGCCAGGGGTGTGGATTTGATGGTGTAAGAAACAGTTATTTCCATAAAGAAGTACTTCTTTGATTCAGTCAGTTCAGTTCGGTTGCTCAGTCATGTCTGACTCTTTGCGACCCCATGGACTGCAGCACGCCAGGCCTCCCTGTCCATCACCAACTCCCGGAGTTCACTCAAACCCATGTCCATTGAGTCAGTGATGCCATGCAGCCATCTCATCCTCCGTCGTCCCCTTCTCCTCCTGCCCCCAATCCCTCCCAGCATCAGGGTCTTTTCCAATGAGTCAGCTCTTCCCATCAGGTGGCCAGAGTGTTGCAGTATCAGCTTCAGCATCAGTCCTTCCAGTGAACACCCAGGACTGATCTCCTTTAGGATGGACTGGTTGGATCTCCTTGTAGTCTAAGGGACTCACGAATCTTCTCCAGCACCACAGTTCAAAAGCATCAGGTCTTCAGCGCTCAGCTTTCTTTATGTCCAGCTCTCACATCCATACATGACTACTGGAAAAACCATAGCCTTGGCTAGATGGACCTTTGTTGGCAAAGTAATGTCTCTGCTTTGATTACAAGCACCTAATGACTATAACAGTTACCTTTGGCACTATAGAAGCCAACGAGAGTGAGCCAGTAATTTTTAGGTTTTTATTAAAATCCTTTATATATTTTTTCTCCACCAGTCGTATACTACTTTATCACTCACTACCTTTTGACCTCTGGATTTCTAAATGAGTTTTAAGAAAAATTGGATTCAGCCTCTTCCCACCAGCACCAGCCACATCTGAACCCCACTCTCTACCATAACAAAATATTATGTTTAAAGATGTATTATACTTTTAGACAAAAAGCAGTGGTTTTTTAAAAATATTTAATTTCCAGCTCTGTATGTTTATAGTGTGTATCCATATTATACTTTTATAATCATCACTAGCTCTTGTGTAACAAAATTCAGGAAATTTCATTTTCTTCGTACCCAGTCTGAAGCCCAAGAACTCACCACAGTGAAGATGTCCAAGTTTGGTGGTGGTATTGGTGTCCCTACCAAAGAGGAAAGACTGAAGGAAGCTGCCCAGATACACTTGAGGCTGGGACAGGTTCAGAGATACTGTGAGCTGATGGTCGAACTTGGAGAGGTAATGGGCTGTTAAAGCAAAATCAAGAGAGTTTAACACAGTATTCTTGGTTAAATACTCAATTTCAGGCTTGTCTTTCTCCAGGTCTGGTTGGTCCTCTGCTCACCTGATGTCAAGGGTGTGCCTCAGAGCAGAAGTTATTGCAGTGAGATCCCGGGGAGCAGTGTCAGCATTGTTACTAATAGATACGTCATTAGACATGCATTTCCCACCCAGCCGACAGGATCAGGAGCTCCAGGGATGGAGCCCAACACCGGTGCTTTTCTAAGCAAGCCCTGGAGAAAAATATGGCAACCCAGTCCAGTATTCTTGCTGGGGAAATCCCATGGACAGAGGAGCCTGGCGGGCTACACCCCATGGGGTTGCAAGAGTGAGACATGACAGAACGTACACACACAGACACACACACACAGACACACACAGACACACACAGACACACACACAGATACACACACACAGACACATACACAGACACACACAGACACACACACACAAAGACACACACACACAGACACACACACATAGACACACACACAGACACACACAGACACACACAGAGACACACA
>NW_024070191.1:6695055-6733529 GCF_014754425.2 Oryx dammah
ACACACACACAGACACACACACAGACACACACAGAGACATACACACAGACACAGAGACACACACACAGAGACACACAGACACACACAGACAGACACAGACACACACAGAGACACACACACGCACACAGACACACACACAGACACACACACAGACACACAGACACAGACACACAGACAGACAGACACAGACACACACACACACACAGACACATACACACACAGACACACAGACACACACACAGACACACACACGCACACAGACACACACACACAGACACACACACACACCAGCTTCTCACACAGCCTTGCCTTTGAGAACCACTGCCTAAGCCTGGAGTCTCTGATTCCTGAAAAACTCTATGTTGGCTAATATGCTTCCAGTGGACTCCCCTAACACTGTTTGTCCATCCCACACTGGCCCAGAGAAGCATCTTCTCTGAGGGTCAGCTGCTGAAGAGTGCTCCTCCGGCATGTCCCAATCTTTAGGGAGCACAGAATTAGCAAAACAGAGTTCTCCAAAAAGGTTAGGATGGATCCATCCTATTAAAATTGAGAACGTGGGTTGCCTTCTAGAGGTGGGTGGTGACTGAAATAGAGCCAAGCAGAGGCATGGCTCCTGTCCCGCCATCTGAGAGTGGCTTTCCTGAGTGTATTCAGCTTAAAAACTTACATTATAGATTTGAGTTCATTTAAAATAAATGTCTGTTAAGAGTTAGACCACACACTCCAAATGGGTCTGTTTCTGCTTTTCTCCTGTTCTAGTGGGACAAAGCCTTGTCAGTTGCTCCAAGCGTGTCTGTGAAATACTGGAAGAAGCTGATGCAGAGGTAAGGCTGTGCCCAGATGGACATTTAACGTTTTGTTAAAATGGAAACAACATGTACATATGCTAGTAGCCTTGGGATTTTTGACTTTTTTGTTGTTTTAAATGATAACTGAATTTTGTATCTCCTGATACAATAAACAAATCAGTTATAAGTCATTTGGCATTTTTGTATTTGACCTGACGTCTGATAAGAACAGTGATTTCCCCATGTTGATAGAGGAAAGGACGGATCAGTCGACATGCTCACTGCTTAATGTATTGCAGTTGAAATGTATGGATGTCAAGTAGTGCTGATGGTAAAGATGTTTTACCACTAAACAAGGTTATCTGGATGTCCCTGAATGGAATGCAGAAAATGAGATTTTTTTCTGAGGTGTATTGGCTTACTAGAGCTGCCATAACAAAGGACCGCAGAGTGTTTCAAACCACAGAAATGTGTTCTCTCCCGATTCTGGAGGTTCTGAAGGCTAGAAATCCGCTATCAAGCTGTCGGCAGGGTTGCTTTCTCTTGGAGGTTTCGAGAAGGAATCAGGTCCACTCTTCTCCCCTGGCTTCTGGTGGTTACAGCCCTTGGCACTTCGGCGGCCCCCTTATCTTCACGTGCATTATCCCCCTGTGTCTCTGAGTCTCCATTCCCCCTTTTGAACGAGGATACCGGTCATATCAGATTTAGAGTTTGCCCTAATCTGGTATAACCCTGTCTTAATTAACTATTTCAGTGAAGACCCAGTTTCCAAATAAAGTCACATTCACTTTAAAGAATCAACCTGCAATGCAGTAGACACATGTTCTATCCCTGGGTCGGGAAGATCCCTTGGAGGAGGGCATGGCAACCCACTCCAGTATTCTTGCCTGGGAAATGCCATGGACAGAGGAGCCTGCTGGGCTGCATGCAGTCCATAGGGTTGCAAAGAATCGGACACGACTGAAGAGACTAAAGCACACACGTGGGTTAGGGCTTCCCTGGATCTTTTGGTGGCAGTGAAGGGGATGCATTCCAACCCATAATATAAGACTATTCTCTATCCTGTTCGTTCATTCCACAAATATTTAGTCCTCACTACGTGCCAGTTACTGACGAGTACTGTTTAGTGAGTAATTACCTTGTTTCTGGCATTAAAAATGAAGCATTTGGGTTTTGTTTCATGGTTTAGAAAAAATTCAGCTGTGACTCACATGTACGAATAAAATCAATCAGAGACTAAGCATGAAATCCAGGGGGATTAACACATTAACCAAGGGAAAGGGGACCGTTTCCAGCAACTACTCTCCCCAAATAAGTGAAGCAATAGGCTGGCTCCAGCCCTCAGACTGCAGGCTCCCTATCCTAAGCTCTAAGAATCCTGAGTGATTCTCAGTTCATGTACCCTCACTGAACAATTGTAAAGTCCTTGCTCCCACTGAGACCTTAATAAAGTCAAGTTAACGGAGGATATTTATGTCACAGAACAATTTTGTTCCAACCCGCCTATTTTTTTCTCTGCTCCTTAGTTCACATGGTGGCCAAAAAATCATCACCCTTCAGCTTCCAGGTTTATGTTTTATGGATTCAACCATTTGCAGAGATTGAAAGGCAGTCTCTCAGTCCAACTTATAAATGTCCTGGAAGAGAGTGTTGTTTGTTAACAGCTGTAACAGGGAAGTCAGAGTCAGATGGTGAAAGCCTTGTTGGGAAAAACCCTAGAACTGGAGACTGTTAACAGTGATCTGTTAGTTGCTCAGCCATGTCCGACTCTGCAGACCTGTGGCTGTGGCCCACCAGGCTCATCTGTCCATGGGATTCTCCAGGCAAGAGTACTGGAGTGGGTTGCTATTTCCTTCTCCAGGGGATCTTGCCAACTCAGGGATCGAACCCAGGTCTCCTGCGTTGCAGGTAGATTCTTTACCATCTGAGCCACCAGGGAAGGCAGACCATATGAAAAGTGTCTACTGCACCCGCCCAGAGGTTGGCAATTGAAATGTAGTTTAATGCAAATACCAGCATAGATTAAATATGCCAGATTAGTTTTCAACAAAACTAAGGTTAAACATTAAGAGTGGGGCTGATGAGGTTGGTCGTTGAGAAAGTGGGACCAAAAACAGAAAAAGAGAGACAGACAGTGATGGATACAGAAAGAGAGAGACAGACAGACACGTGTATATCCTCCATAATCTCCAAACTCAGGTCCCCTTTCCCCCCCAAATATCTGGAACAGTATTTTTCTTTGAACTACCCTGCTTGGGCCACTAACAATGTTTTGCATTTTACTATCAATATCTGTGTTCTTGAATTACCCTTTTTAATGATTTTAGCCTGCTTGCATTTAGAGTTTGTCCATTCATTACGGTGCCATGAAAACATTTAAAATTCTCTGTCTTTAATAGACATTAATCCAGTTGAGAGTAGATGTTCCATCATACATATCTAGGTAACAACTTATTTTCAGAAAGATATATTCCTCACTTTAGTAGATAAGCTATATTGATTTAAGACCTGTTCAGTGCCTTTAAAATAGGAAAATCTGCAGTGTTTTATGGAAGAAACAAGTGCCTATAGTATTGTTTCAGAAAACTTTTATCCTCCAATAATGATGTGATTATAAAGCTAAGTCTTTGTGAATGCTGATCAAATTTTAGATATTTTCAGCATTTCAGAAAATCTGAGTCCAGCTGAGAACCTTGAAATTAGTATTTCGTAAAAAACATTGTTGTTACTTTATTAGGAGAGCTGATCAGTTAATCCAGGAAGATAAGGATGATGTCATTCCATACTGCATAGCCATCGGTGATGTGAAAAAATTAGTCCATTTTTTTATGTCAAGAGGTCAGCTTAAAGAAGCTCTGCTTGTTGCACAGGTAAAAACACGTAATTTACATGGGCTGCACAGCTTTGTGGGGGCGAGTTTGGGAGGGGGTGGTCGTGTTCAAGTGATTGATAAAGTCATAGGTGCCTTGGCCTCTGCCCGTATCCTGGCCATCTTTCCTAGACATTTCCATCACCCTGCCTTTGCTCTGATCACACTGAGTTTCTTTTAGATCTTTAAACAGAAGCACTTGTGAATTCTGATCTGGTCTATTTTGCTGAACACTGTGTACATTTGATCAACTCTTTCAGGTAGACTTGATGCTTCGTGTTGATACAGTGTAATTTATGGGTTTGTTTGTTTGTTTGTTTTCCAAATTCTAAGGGTATCTCCAAATTGTAGTATGAATTTCAAACATGGTTTGAATATACTTTGTTCAAAATAATTTTCTGAAGTTGGTCTATTATCAACAGCCAAAGATTAACCAAAGATTGCATTAAATTCCAGGCTGCTTGTGAAGGAAATGTGCAGACCTTCCATGTTTCGACACCCAAAGGACCTTCTTTTTCTGATGATATCTACAAGGAAGACTTTAATGAGTGAGCGACTCATCCTTTGCTTGGAGTCTATTTTTTGTGGCTGGTTTCCCTTTAGGGGCTTTTGAGGTCATCCTTCCTTGTACACAGAGCGCTTGGCTGTCCCGCGTCCTCAGCTGCATTTCTCACCGCAGTCTCGTTTCATCGCAGCGTCTGCCCCTGGATGAGAGGAAAAAGTCAGGCACGTAGACACAGTCTGCACACATCTTAACATAGCTTCCAGAAAAGCAAACTGCATTTCAGTACAGTAATTGCATATAAAGCGCCTAAATCCTTGAAAATCTGATCAGACCTGCTGGGGAGGAGAGGCAGTGAAAATAAACGCTATTTGTGAATGTTTCACCATAGACTCAGTGTGGATAGCATCTCCCTGACATCATTCACAATCCGATGTTGGCGTCTAGAATAACATCTGGGCCTCTTGACACATACACACTAGTGTATATAAAACATAACTGATAAGGACCCACTGTATAGCAAGGGAACTTTCCTCAATACTCTGTAATGACCTATATGGGAAAAGAATCTAAGGAAAAGTGGGTTTATGTATGTGCTTTGCTATACAGAAGAAACTACACAAGAGTATAAATCAACTGTAATCCAGTAAGCTTTTTTTTTTAATCTAAAAAAAATAAATAAAATACTTATGTTTTTAAAAGGAATAGAAATTAGGATTCTCCAGCCTTTTGACCATTTTCAAATCTAATAATCTGCCTTTCTTTGTGTCTCCTCTTTGCTCCTATCATTGATCCAGAAAATAGGATATTTAAACTTTTAGGACACTTATCAAGTGAAAAATGACCACAAAATGTTAAGCGTATTAAGACTGACATATTCCTTCCTGGTCCTTTGCAGCTATCCCCTGCCATTTCTAAACTTGGCATTTAATGATCTGTTAGCAACATACACTACCCCTGTTCCCATGTCCACATAAATTTTCAACCTATAATTCTTTTCATGTTAGTTGCCCCTATAGCTGAGGCATAAATTATTCAGTGTAGGATAGAATATTCTTAAAATTAGGCTTTTCTGAAAAGAGGAAAAATTGGGAGAGGGAGGTGGTTTGTCAGCTCATCTACTAAGAAAGACTGCTTTCCTGATTTTTACCCCCAAATCAATCTCTATACCCAAACCAAGGATATACAATTAAATCTTGTTTGATCCCTTAATCAGCTTATTATAAAAGAGCATCCATTCACTTTTATGAAGGAGTCCTTGTGTGTCCATTGAATATGTATGCTGCTTCTTCCTAGACTCCTGCAGGAAGCCTGCAGAGAGCTGGCAGAATGGTATTTTCAAGATGGCCGAGCAGTTCTAGCCTCCTGTTGCCACCTGGCTGTGGACAATATTGAGGTACATTTCAAGGTGGCTCGCGTGTCATGATGTTTGAGGGGGAAAGATCCCGTGACTTTCTGTGTAAGATCCGGTTTTGCATGCTTTCTGAGCCTGAGCGATTCCATACTCAGTAAACACAGGTTAACTCTGCAGATTATGAAATCTTTTATTCACCTATTTTTAAATTTTTATCACAAGATACATATTTGTGACAATCTTACTCTAAGTTTTTATCATATATAAGAAGCACTAATGTGGTGAAGGGAAAAATCACTGCCCTGGAACTCAGAATATCTGACTTTTGAAAGCAGTTATTTTTATAAACACTTTAGTATGTTCTTCACAAGTTATGTTTTTAAATTATTTTTCATTCAATCCACTAATGTCATGGGAAAACCATTAAGTAAAGATACTGGTTCTATTTTGCATGTATCCTTAGATATATTGACTGGAAGGGATAATTGATAATCAGTGTACACTGTTGAGGAAGATTCTAAGAATTTACTTTTTCTGATGGACTGAAGGACATGTTGAGGCTATTGCAGACAGACCGTTGTTAATTAATTCCAAAAATGTAGGCAAAGGTTCAAAACTCTTTAATTATAAAAATTACTCTATGTCCCTTTATCAGCTTTCCCAGCTGAAAATTGTAGTTGCCCTTGCCTGAGTACCCTGTGGGCTTCCCTGGTGGCTCAGATGGTAAAGAATCTGCCTGCAATTTGGGGGACCTGGGTTCAGCCCCTGGGTCGGGAAGATCCCTGGAGAAGGGACAAGTACATTATAGAAATATTACACTCACCATCTTATAAGAATAATCAGCTCTAGGTTAATACAGCTTGATCTACTTTGTGAGCTTGGCGGGGAGTAATGATCCTGCCTGTGAAACTGAAGGCGTTATCTTCTCATTGAGCAAGCTGGCTATGGCGTACCTGATTCGTGGAAACGAGCTAGAGCTGGCTGTGTGTGTGGGCACCGTGCTGGGGGAGCCCGCAGCACCCGCAACCCACTATGCCCTGGAGTTACTGGCGAGGAAGTGCATGATGATCCCAGCGTGGTGAGCGTTCTTCTTTTCTAATGGGGAGTGTGATTGCTCTACAGTATTATGTTATTAATAGTTTCTGCTGTACAGGGAAGTGAATCGGCTACATGTGTGCATACACCCTCTCCCTCTGGGACCCCCTGCCACCCAGCCCCATCCCACCACGCCTCGAGGTGGTCACGGAGCCCCGAGCTGAGCTCCCTGTTACCGAGCAGCCTCCCACTTGCTGTCTGCTCATGCGTGGCGGGCGTATGCATCAGCGCTCCTCTTGCAGTGAGCCCCACCCTTTCCTTCCCCTGCCGTGTCCCCAAGTCCTTCCTCTCGGTCTTTGTCTCTGTTCCTGCCCTGGAAATAGGTTCATCTGTATCACTTTTCTACATTCCATATATATGCGTTAAAATAAGTGATGTTTTTCTCTTTCTAACTTACTTCACTGTGTGTGACAGACTAGATCCAACCACATCATCACAAATGACCTGATTTCACTCCTTTTTATGTCTGAGTAATATTCCATTATATATATATATGTACATGGTGAGCATTTCTAGAGTTAAAGAATAGTTTCATAGTGATAAAATGCATTTTTTAAAAAGTTGCATGTGATATTTTTAAAATGCAATATTTTTAAATGTGATATGCAATATTTTTAAATATCACATTTAAAAATATTGCATTTTTAAATGTCTCCTGTGTAAATAAAAGACTTCCCTGTGGCTCAGATGGTAAAGCATCTGCCTACAATGCGGGAGACCCACGTGTAAGTAAAAGATAAGATTGTGAAGGAAATGGTGCCATGAACATGAATTAATAGTAAGAACGACTGTGAGCATATAATGAAATCTACTATCACTTATTCTGAAGTAAACCAGTTCTAATTTGTGATATTTCAAGCACACAAAGCATCATGAAACAATAGAGCATACACTTTCTAAGATTATCAGGACCACACATTCCCACGTTGTAAATTCTGCATATCTACACTCATTCTGGCTGGTACTTGTGTATTAGTTAGAAGTTTAGAAAATAAAGTCTCTTCTAGTGGAGAGTAATAACAAAGATGGTATGACTGTACACTTGGAACCAATTTGGGTGATGCTCTAAGACAACAGTCTCCAACCTTTTGGCACCAGGGACCAGTTTCGTGGAAGACAGTTTTTCCACACCCTGGAAGAGGGGAGATGGTTTTGGGAAGATTGACGCATACAACATTCATTATGCACTTTATTTCTATTATTATTACATCAGCTCCACCTCAGGTCATCAGGCGTTAGATCCCGGAGGTTGGGGAGCTCTGCTCTTCAGAGTTAAACCTGGGAAAGACCCCGGGAGGCTGGAGCTCAGAGCTGTTCTTCCTTGTGTCTCAGAGCCTGCTCCCTAGGGCGGACCGTGCTTCACCGTGGATGGCGGAGACGGTCCTGTCCCTCAACAGGGGCTTGTTGGATAAAGATGATTTTAGACTTCTGTCTTCTCTTTCCTCAAAATACTTAGAACCTTGAGAAATTTTAAATGAGCTTGCTCGTCAGGACTTCGCTTCTCCGCACTGCCTGCACACACCCCCCCAGTCTGAACAGTGGATGATGCAGACGCCCCTGCTGGGCGGTACAGAGGACGATGATGGTGCTGATCACAGCTAAGGACACTGCTGTCCCTGCTTATGCAGTTCACTGCGTGCTCGACAGTGGCATGATTTTACCGAGACTTACTGGTCTCAGTGAATTTTATGACCAAAACTAAAAGTTACATAAATTGGCTTTATAGTTTCTACTCTTAGCTACTATCTTAGTGTAAAATACCACAGACTGGGTGGCCTGTAAACAAGAGAAATGTATTATTCACGGTTCTGGAGAGAGGGAAGTTCAAGATAAACTGGCAGATTTGGTGTCTGATAAGAGCAGGCTTCCTGGTTCTTACTGGCTGTTTTTGCTGTGCTCACATGGAGAAAAGGGTTAGGAAACTCCCTGTGGCCTCCTTTATCAGGGCACTGACCCCTTTCCTCAGGGCTCTGCACTGCACCCTCCCAAAGACTCTACCTGCTAATACCATCACGTTGAGGGTTAGACGTCAGCTTAGGACTTTAGGGGGAACACAGACATTCAGCTGACTACAGCTAAGTCAGAAAGAGAACAGAGCTTCCCAGTCTCCTTTCCTGTTGGGTCTGGAGGCTTCAGAGTGAATCGATAATCTTAGAGTTACTCTAAAATTGACCCGTATCTCACAGTGATGTAAGAGCTCCCTCCCCCCGAAGAACTGAGTGGTGCCCCACCGTCAGCGTCAGATGTGAATGTATCTTAACACTGACCAGCCCTCCTGGGGACCCAGTTCCTTACTGCCTCAAACCCAAGGAAGTGTGAGGTCTAACTCAGACAACTTACCCACAAAGGTGACTGACTGTATGCTAGAAGTCAGCATCTCATTCAAATAAAATGTGATTACTTCTTTCTAAAAACTGAAAAAGGAGCGAACAATAAATAGATATTAAATTTTGAAGAGGATTAAAGATCTTTGAACTGAATATACATCCTGTGTTGCATGCATGCTTAGTTCAGTCGTGTCTGACTCTCTGCAACCCCATGGCCTGTAGCCGACCAGGCTCCTCTGTCCATGGGATTCTCCAGGCAAGAACACTGGAGTGGGCTGCCATGCCCTCCTCCAGGGGACCTTCCTGACCCAGGGACTGAACCCACGTCTGCTGCGGCTCCTGCATGGCAGGCAGGCTTTACTGCTGAGCCACAGAGGATGCTTTTAATAGAAAGCAAACTTGTTTCTTCTTAACTCCCTTCAAGAGCCCTTCCTTTATGCAGCCATAGGTATGTGTACCAGAAACCAGGATCAAGTGCATACGCTGAAATACATGGAGCAGGCTTATCTCCAGGTGAAGTGTATAATCCTCGTGGCTATTAGTAGAGCTCCACAAATTTAAAACATAATAATTAAGAGCTGTATTATCTTAAGAGAATATGCTTTTATAAACCAAGAACACTTCTTTTTTTGCTTTTACACTTATTGGTAAAAGTTCGCCTTTTCTTGGCTTTCATCACAGATTCATGACATTCAAATGTGTTTTCTTTTTAGCTTTCCATCCGTCGGATACAGGTATTGCCTAGTTTTCCTGCATGCCCTTCGGTTTCTGTAATCTACATTTACAGGAATTTCATAATGAAGTAGGGAGTCAGTACTCTTTATGTAAATAGAAAGGCACTGGAGATTCTCCTTCCTTTGAAAGAGTTCTGAAACGTTTCTCAGTTTTTTCCTCCTTCACGTTTCCCCTTTTGTCATGTGAATAGGGATTTGGCAGCTGACCTTCTCCTCCTGACTCCTGACAGTGAACTACAGTTGGTGAAGCTCTGTGCTTTCTGCCCCGGGGGCACTGAAGAGATAAGCCATCTCCACGAGAAGGTATGCTGCTGCTGCTGCTGCTAAGTCGCTTCAGTCGCGTCCGACTCTGGGCGACCCCGTAGATGGCAGCCCACCAGGCTCCCCCGTACTCATTGTTCCCATTTGGAACGTCGTGCTGTGATTTCGTTAGTTTTAGGTTTGGTCAGATAGAAATTCTTGCAGAGAAACAAACATGATCCTTTCAGGATCCTCTTATAAAGACAGCAAAAATTATAACAGTAACAAAAACATTGATTGAATTTTACTGTATTTGGGGGGCTGTTCTAAATTTGCACATCTGTTGGCTATTGACTCAAGTCTCACAAAACCCTGGAAAGCGGGGCATACTGTTCCTAATTTATAAAGAAAGTGAACTTGGAGAAGGTAAGGAACTTGCCATAATTGGTTAATGTTGAAGTGAGAGCATCAATACATGTAACTGCCCATCCCAAGCCCTTTGCGTCATAAGGTACCCACGCCCAGAGAATCCCATGGACAGAGAAGCCTGGCGGGGTATGGTCCATAGAGTCGCAGAGAGTGGGAAACAACTGAAGCGACTTAGCATGCACACATGCATGCTGGCTTTTAAAAAATAGGATCTTGAAAAGAATTACTGAAGTATAATGAAATTTGCATGCTTATTCTAAAGTGCTTTTTATAAAGGCTCCGTTACAGAATACAGGAATCTATCAAGATTACATACAAAAGTGATCAAAATATTCAGCAATAAGGAGATTGTATTCATTATGGTACATTTCTATATGTTAGTGCTGTTAACCTGTTAAAAAATGATGAAGTTCTGTTTTTATTGGTGGATGGCTGTAGAACAGTAAAATAAAAAGCAGATTATTAAACCATGTACACATCATGGGATTTTCCTTTTGAAAATCATCTGTGTACATAGTTTTATAACAGTGTTCACCTGCTGTTTTTATCATACGTTCCAAAAGAGTATGATTGGACTCTTGGATCAGACTTCATTAATAACTCTTTAGAAAGACTAGGTAATATGTGTAAATGTGTTACTAACTCTGGAGAATTTTGCAAGACTAAAAATCCGTGTGTGTGTGTGTGTGTGTGTGTGTGTGTTCGGCCACAATGCACACCTTGGGGGATCTCAATTCCCCAACCAGGGATTGAACCCAGGGCCACAGTAGTAAACGCCTGGAATCCACTAGGCCACCAAGCAACTCCTCTAAAAATTATATTTAAATATTAAGTTATATAGCTTTGAGAATTTTAAGATAGGGTAAGAATTACAGGAATGATCAACCTGCTCTTGTCATATTCTGTGTCAGAATGAAATTTCAGTGGGGACCATTCTTTAATTCCCTCTACTCTCAGAGCATGTATCAAAGTGAAGAAACGTTTTTTCTGTCTAACCAGGCACAGTTCCTGTCATAGAGTAGTTGCTCAGCAAATAACTGGCTTTCAGGGAATACAGATGGGGAACGTTAGATGAAATGTCACATACACATGAGCACTTGTAATTTAGTTTGTACATTTTTTGAGAGGTTGAGGGGTCTAAAATATTCCATTTGGGACTTCCCTGGTGATCCAGTGGCCAAGACTCCATGCTCCCAATACAAGAGGCCCGGGCTTGATCCCTGGTCAGGGAACTAGATCCCACAGGCCACAGCTGAGACCTGGCACAGCCAAATAAATCAATATTTTTTAAACAGAAAAAATATGAAACTATTGAATAAACACATTAATAAATAAACACTCTTAGTAACTTGAGGGGATATTAGAAAAAGAGAAGGATGAGAGTGACAAATCTCAAAGGAGACAGTTGACCTTGTGGATGAACCACATCACCTTCCGTCCGACACAAATGTTTCTGCAGCAGAAGCTGCATCGCAGTGTTTGCAAAGATTAGTGAGACAGGGCAGTGAGCTATGTAGCCTCGCTTAGGAGCAAACCAACGCACTCTAACACCTGTGCTTCAAAAATCGTGAACATATCAGAAGTTTACATAAAAGCTAAATTAATCCCCACCCATGTTTTGGAAGCAGAACTTCCATGAAGGAGGAGTAGATTCTCAGTTTTAACAGAAAAATTATTTGAAAAAATGTTGCTTTTCATTTTACAGTAATATAATTTCATAGGCTCAAATCTCTACTTCGTGGCATTTCAGAATGTCAAAGCTAAAAAAAAAGCTGTAAAGAGCTTGTCCTTTTTTTGCCTTCCTATTCAAAATAAAGTTACTGTGTCTCAAGGTCAAGTGAAAGTTAGTTACCGTGTAGAGGACACATAAACATTACCTTTGTGTTTTCTACATTTAATGTAATTTTTGACACTAGTGAGTATATTTGTTCTAAAATAACTAATTTTAGCATTCCTGCTAAATGACATTTGTGGGTACTAATCCCATTATTACAATCAGGACAATTTTCTTCCACCTTTTTTATTGTGTGTTTAAAAGTATTGACTCATTAGATAATATCATATTTATTGTTTTTAGATGTTAAAGATATTAACATAAATGTATGTTCCCAGTACAGATTATTTCATTTACATCTATTTTCAGCAACTTTAATTAGAGAAACATACCAGGTATTTTGGAAATATTTAGCACTTATATTATTACTATTGCTTTTATTCCTATAAATATTAGTAGCATTGTCATCAAACCAATTCTTTTCTAGTGCAAGCTACCCACAGTAGAAGAATGTATGCAGTTAGCTGAGACAGCCCATGCTGATGGCAAAATATTTGAAACTATAAAGTATTACTTGCTAAGTCAAGAACCTGAAAAAGCCCTTCCTATTGGCATTGACTTCATCAAAGGTATGTATTTAGTTGGTAGTATAATTTAAAATCTACTCTTTTATTTGGTATTTTCACTTGTATTGATTTTTTTTAAAAGGCTTAAAAATAAAGTACTAGCCATCTTGAATTTTAAAAAGAAAGAGATTGCTGATGGTTTGGTAGTGGGACCTGACTGGGATCTAGAAAATAAACAGGCAGATAGCATTGACCAGAAAAGAATCAATCACACAAGTTAAAATTTGAATGAACAAGTTTTAATCCTTTTATTTAGAGACTCTGGTTTTATTTTGCCAGAACACATCAGTAGTTCAGATTGGACTTTGGACACCATTTACCCCGTTCTTGACCTGTTGAGTTACATTCGTACTGAAAAACTGGTCTTGCATACATGTACTGAGTGAGTACTTTTTCCCCAAAATACGTAACCAAACTTATGCAATGTTTCAAAATGGCTGTATTGTTTTTGGTGTTCAGATGAAGAAATAAGATCTCTTGGACAGATGGGTGCACATGTAGAAAAATTACATTTTGTTTTATCCTTAAGTAAAAATAGAGAGGTCACTTTGAAACCTAAGATAAATCTTACTGGCCTCATTTCCTAATACCATGTGTGTATGTGTGTCTGTGTCTGTGTCTGTCTGTCTGTACACAAAGACACACACAGACACACCTGGTTCAAACAGGGCTACTTCAGAGCTTTGGGGTCCTTTTGGACCACGTGTCCCCAGTGGTCTGTGTAGTGGTCAAGCTCTTAAACATCCATGTACACAAAGCATACTAGGCTGGGCAAAGAAGTGAAAGTGCTAGAAAGTAAAAAAATAGACACCGTCCTTGAATTCAGGTATCATTTAAGGACATTATTACCCCTGTAGCTAAAGTCCCAAGAACAGTGTATATATTTCTTAGCAAGGCTTTAGGCTGTTTTTGTTGGAATGCCACATGGGAAACTGGTGCAGCAGGCTGTGACACTTTGGCAGGAGTCGCAGGGACCGACGGGGGAGAGAGGAAAACAAGAAGGCAAGAGTTCAATATTATTTAAAGACTTTTATTTTAAAATACAATTTGTATTATTCGGTACATGTCTGAATAGGAGTTAACTGATGAATAAAACATCTTTACATTTAGAAAAATTTCTAAGCATATTCTGCTATAAATGTTATAAATCAAAATGAGACACAAGTTCAATAACTATTTAAGAGCAATGCTCTGTACCTCAGATTATAGAATTTTTAAAAATAAATACATTCTCTTCTAGAGCTCGAAATGAGTTGCTGATACTATGTGGGTACGTTGGCGCATTACTGGCTATCAGAAGGCAGTATCAAAGCATCATTCCAGCACTGTATGAGTACACGAGGTAAAAGCAGTTTCTCTCTGATTAAGACATTAGAGAAGTGAGTGCCTTTCACTGAGATGATTAGCATCTTAAGTGCATTGTAGAGGCAACAAATACATTTTCCACATGTCCATTTATTTACTAAACATGTGCTTCATAATAAAGCAGCAGTAAGTGATACGAATTAACAGTGAGTGAAAGTATTAGTCACTCAGTTATGTCCAGCTCTTTGCAACCCCATGGATTGTAGCCCATCAGGCTCCTCTGTGCATGGGATTCTCCAGGCAAGAACACTGGAGTGGGTTGCCATTCCCTTCTCCAGGGGACCTTCCTGACCCAGGGATCAAACCTGGATCCTCCTGCATTGCAGGCAGATTCTTTACCATCTGGGCAGATTCCATCAAGGATCTGGATTCTTCCCTTCTTTCAACTCTGACATCCTTGGCTTCCTTCCTCCTGCCTGAGTGACAGAGTTAGCAGCTAGCTTCTTGCCCTCTGTGTATCGTGCCTACATTTGAAGTGGGAAGGAGAGTTGAGGGTGACCGGATGGAGACCACAGTGGGCAGGAGCTTCTGATTCTGGAAGGAAGTTTTCCTTCGTGCTGTGTGCCTGCAGACCACTGGCCAGGACTGTGTAATCTGCTTTTAAAAGAAGATGAGAAACTCTTATTTCAAGCTTGCCCATCTCCACAGGAGAAAAATGCAAAGTAAAGAGGTTGGTCAGTGGCAGATATTCCCTATTTCATATTTTATATTCAGATATGACCTACCTGCCAAACTCCTGTGTTTTCAGGACAGCTTGCTGAACTCAACCCTCACGCCTAAAACTTGTCGTACTCAAAAATAAAACTCAGTGCCTTGTCCCCGAAAGTACCATCTCTAGAGTAGGTGACTCCTAAGATGCTGAGAGTCTGTGGTGAAGCAGTTATTCTGAGTTTCCTTCCTGTGGGCACGGGGTTCTGAGAGAAACGGAGCGCTCTCCTTCCCGACTTACCCCTCTCGTCGAGGTGGAGGGCTGTGTTACTGTGGGCCTGCACCTGGAGCTGTCGAACGAATCTCTGATGTCACAGGGCACTCGAGGAAAAATCTATGCCAGCAGCATAACCATAAATGGAAAGCAACTTTCAACAATATTAAGATATAAGGGAATTTCTGAGTGTTACTCAGCATTGCTCATCCTGTCATCCAGCATTTATTGAATATGTTTGACTTACCAGAGAGTTACACACACAGACACCCACACACGCACGTGCGTGCACACACATATATTTACATATACACATAGATATGTGAACAACAGTGTATATCTAAAATTGCCATTGTTTGGAATTCATTTGCGTTTTTGCTGTCTTCGTCATGGATGTCAGATATTAATTTCTTTCTGGCGTGTTTCAGTCAGCTGTTAAAACGGCGGAAAGTGTCAGTGCCTTTAAAAATTGAACACCTTTCTGAGGAACTGGACGCATGGAGAGCTTGCACACAGATTGTCAACCCGTGAGTGAATATAAAATCTGATATAAAAATTAAATACAGAATGTATTGCTTAATATTGTAGACAGACTTGTAAATTGTTGTCTCATTATTTATTTTGGCAGGAGAATGAATCTTGGGTTGTTTAGCACACACTCAGTAATAATTTATAACACTCTTCTGCCTTTTTCAAGTCCTTCCTTTTACTGTAAATTAAGTCTAAAGTTAATTTGCCATCACTTACAAAGGACTAACTTATCATTGGGGACTGTTTTTAATCTGAACCTTGACAATCCTGTGATTCAACAAAAATAAAAATGGAATATCTGTTGGAAATACAGGTCATCAGAAGACTCTCCATATACGCCCCCTTCTGATTCACAAAGGCTGGTTTATGCAACTTTATTGAAGAGACTAAAGGAAGAACCACTCAGAGGAATTGTTGGACCAGATTATGTGACTGGGTCGAATCTTCCCAGTCATTCCGATATTCACATCTCTTGTCTTACGGGATTGAAAATCCAGGTACAGCCTAATGTCAAGCATAAATTATGCATGCCCGTCATTTTTGTTTTTTCATTACTTTTTGAAATGAGAACTTAAAATAATCTGAATAAAAGTATAAAGAAACCTGAGGCCCAGTGAGAAAATATTGCCCTTAATAAGCTTTTGTATTTGATATAAGTGGTTTCTCTCTCCTTAAATCCAGAGACATAGTCATTGTACTTTTTATCATAAAAGCAATTCATATAACAGATACACTTAGTAACAAATGGCATGTATACTTAGTAACATATGTTTTAAAATTCATAGAGATAATTTCCTTAGGGAAATTAAATAAGGGAGACAAAGCAACAGTCAACAGAGTTACAAATTGTTCTCTCAGTAGATTAAATGTAACTTAATAGTCTCCACTGGTATTTTATAAACACAAAGCAATTAAAAACTGATAGATGTATAATAAATCTACATATTATGCATATTCTTACATTGACTTAGTGAACTTCTCAGTGATTAAAAATTACAGGGTTCTATCATGAGGGATGGCTAATTCCCAAGGAATGACCCCTCTTGCGCAAAGTAACGATGCTGAACAATGCCAGGCCTGCCCGTGTGGCCCAAGGGTGCCATTATTGCCAAAAAATAGAGACGCTTTCATCATTTCAGAGCCAGGAGCAGTTGTAGGTGTCCCCAAGAAGTAAACAAAGCTGAATCCCCATGAAGTGCTACTGGAGACAGATGGGACCAAAAGAATGCCATCCCCCAGGCCTCATCACGTGTCCCCAAGTGGATTCTTGTATCTCTAATGTAACATAGCTAATTACATCTCTAATGTGCCACATCAGTGGAGAAAGGTATTTGGGGGGATAACTAGTCAGATGTCTTGCTACCAATGAAAAATCTAACTGCAGCTTGACTTGACCCTGAAAACTAAGTCTTCAGAACACACCAGTATATTCCAAACCACAGACAGGAAACCAAATAGGATATGTGCTTACTATCCACTTATGTTCAGAGATTAAGAACCAAAGCAGTAAATTCAGTCATTTATAATTAATAGCAAAACCCATCTTGCAGCTTTTAGACTGTATCCTCAGTGCCCCTAACTGCCCTGCATGTACCACTTCTCGTACTTGACAGACTTCCTGTTTCTTCCTCCTCTTCAGGGCTTTTGCTCCTTCTGAGACAATCAATCTACTCCACAGGCTGTCTAACCTCTCTGCACCCAAACCCACCTTAAGAAAGGATCTACTAATTATCTGACATACACTCAGGCACAAATGACTAATTCAGGGGGAGTTCTACTCACCTGGGATATTTTGGTTCCTGCAGAAAATTAATGTGTCCTTGTTAAAACTGAAATTTCAAGTACCTGTGAATAGGAAGCTGTCTACTGCATATAAATGGAGTTTTGAATATCTGAAAATAATTTGCTAACAACACGCTCTTATCACTTGAAGTGTTAGTGGCTCGGTCCTGTCTGACTCTTTGCAACCCCATGGACTGTAGCCTGCCAGGCTCATCTGTCCATGGAATTCACCAGGCAAAGAACACTGGCGTGGGTTGCCATTCCCCTTTTCCAGGAGATCTTCCCAACCAAGGGGTCGAACCGAGGTCTCCCTCATTGCAGGCAGATCCTTTACCATCTGAGCTGCCAGGGAAGCCCCTAATCATTTGAAATCGGGATCCAAAGCCTGATAACTTTAGAACATCATGAAGAAATTAAGTTTTTATCCCATTTTTGTGTTTCTGAAATCATGCTTTTTCTTCTAGGAGCCGGGAGATACAGATTGAAAGGTTTTTGGGGATTTAGTTCTTCAGAACTACCCTTGATATACAAAATAGCTGATGTAACTAAATTACAGATATGCTTATAAATCACAAAATTGACATGACTCTATATTATATGTACACATGTATATAGCAATGTATTTTTCACCTTCTGGAGAGCAAGTTGAGTTTCTGGTTTAAATAATTTAACCAGCTGTATGATGATGTATGATGTAGGCTGTATGATGAAAAGGGTGAAGTCTGTTATTAGGCATGTATGCCTTTATAAATGTTAACTTTCTAGTAATTAATAGATTAACAGTATCTATTGTCATTGACAGCACTATTGTAATTAAAAGAATTCAGATGATAAAGCCAAATTCCATTTTGAAAGACATCAGGGCATTTAAAAATGTTTCTCTATTTGGTGGCAATTCAAACAATCTAGTGTTTCTCTTATTTTTAAATTTCCTATCAGCATTGCCTAAATATCACCAGTGGTTTTTTGATGACAGTGATTCTGTGTATGGAAGTTTAAAATTCATTTAAACTTTAAGTTTAAACTTAAATTTTTAAATTTAAACTTTAATTTTTAAATTTAATTAAATTTAAAATTTAAAGTTGCAAATTCATAATCTCATCCTCTCTTCTTGTGACTCCCACTGTGCAGGGTCCTGTATTTTTCCTTGAAGATGGGAAATCCACCATCTCCTTGAATGATGCTCTCATGTGGGCAAAGGTGAACCCATTTTCACCTCTGGGGACTGGAATACGACTCAACCCATTTTGATGGAAGGTTTTTCTCCATGCTTAATTGTTTTTCTTAAGACCTTTCGTGAGTTAGTATTACCTTAACCTCTGTTGTCCAAAAGCCAAAGGTCTGGAGGAAGAGAGGGGGGTGGAGGGCTCACAGTTGATTTTAATCATTGACTTCAACAAATAAAATATTTATATAATTTCAAGGAAAAATAGATGTCTGTCTCCTTTATAAAATATAATAGCCGTATTTGGGAGGAAGGTAATATTCAAATTAAAAGGACTGACAAATAGAGCATAGAAACTTCCCAAAGCATAAAAGGTACCAACTATTCTACTGTTAAAACATTGAAAGGTATAAAATAGTACAACACCTATAATAGTGCTTGACGTGCAGTAGATACCTAATGAATATTTGAATGACCAAATATCTCCAAGTCTTGAAATGTAAGGTACATACAGCTGATCTTCAAGTTAACAAGCACCGATATTGTCCTCTACAAAATGCATGGTAAACTGCTAGTTTTAGTTCATATTTAATCAAAGTTTTCAGTTATAAACTTAATATACATCAATAAATGGATATACAGTCAAAATACTTTTGAGTTTTATTTTTTTAAAAAGAAAACATTCCCAGGTTTTGTACCTGAAACTTAAATGTCCAGTTATAAAAGGAATGAGTTATATAAGCATGAAAAATATTGAGGGGTAAAAAACAAATGAAAATTTATTTTAAAAGATATAAATATTAATTTTGATAATATTCACAATCTCTAATCATTTTATATTAACTCTAATTATAATAAACATGATTTATTGGAAGTTAGACCATGAATGCTCTTGCAGGAGATTGAACACAGAATCAAGAGAAGAAACTTACTGTTTACCCAAATCTAATTCTTTTTTCTGCATGTTTCTCCAGCTGAGTTTCAGAAGACTTGTTTCTAAAAATCTTTCCTAAGGGACTATATTTTATGGTTTAAAAGATTATTCTCAACATTTTCTAAACTCATTCCCAAGAAGTCATCTATTTTATCAGGACTCTCTTTAAATTTCTTTTACTAAATATTATCTGTTCAGAAAGATAAAGTTAACTAAGGAAGTCTCTGGATGTCGAAATTCTTATGCAGCTGTCTAAGCCTTCAAAAATGCAGAAAAACAAATAGAGTTTTGTTGGAAACTGACAAACATATCATGAGATTCAGCCTTAGTAATACTCATCTTGGAAGTCAAATGACACTATTAATGAGATAGCATAAAAACATGAATAATTCCACTTAATGAAAATTTTCCAAATAATGAATTTAAGATTACCAAGAATATAGGAAGTATAATCAGAATATCCGGCTGCTTTTATTTCCCTTTGATAAAAATATGGGGCTTGGCAGCAAGCAGGAAGGATTTTTCAATCAAACTAAATGGTTTGCTAAACACCAGAATGAAGTTCCAAGTGAAACATGATTTTCCTTCTAGTATCAACAGGAAAGATACATATTTTTTTAAAAATTGATAGCTTAAGTAAAGCTGTTTCTAGAGGTGGGCAAGATTTTCAGTGGACCAATGTGTAATAGTAATATTCAGAAAAAAATTGTATTGATGAGCATGACATGTAAATAAATGATATCAGGCAAACTAGTAGTGTAACTCTTTGCTAGTGAGGAAAACAGTACAAGGTAGATTCACATTACCTACAAAAGTTATGAGAAAGAATTCTTACTCGTCTGGGAGAATCATGTTTAACTGTACCTTTAAACTTATTTTTTGCTCATTCTGGACTAATGAAGAGGCTTCCCAGGTGGCTTCTTGGTCAAGAATCTTCCTGCCAATGCGGGAGCGCAGGAGATGCGGGTTTAATCGCTGAATCAGGAAGATTCCCAGGAGGAGGAAATGGCAACCCACTCCAGTATTCTTGCCTGGAGAAATCCCGTGGACAAAGGAGCCTGGCGGGCTACGGTCCATGGGGCCGCAAAGAGTCAGACACGACTGAGGGACTAAGCAGAAACATGCTTACTAATAAACCGATTCTGTGTTTTCAACAGTACCAGGCGGGCACAGGTGTTGAATAAATGATTGTTGAATTTTTTAAAAAATATGTTCTTCAGCCCAACTATGGATAAGACACACTTTAATTTACTTATTATTGAAATATATCCAAGTGTAGATGATTGTATCCTATTAGGGTGGCAAGAGGTGGTAAAATCACTTCTTCAAAGCCATTAGATAGGTGCTTCTTCGGGTTCCTTTTCCACATTTATGGTAGGCTTCATTGAGTCAAAAGAATGTGTTCCGGTTTGCTTCACCTCAATTTCTTTAGGTAGACTGACACTATTACCTGTATTTGGTGGGATATTTAAATAAAATTGAGATCCACTGTGGTTATTAAATATGTACATAACCATCTATGTTTCTAATGTACCAGCCATACACAGAATAATTAGCAAGAGGCTGGGCACAAGTTAGTCTAAAATCTCAAGTAAACAGAACATTTACAGCATGCATTATAGTAGTTGGAAATACAAAACCAGAATACCAGCGCCTCCAGAAGTCATCTGAAAGCCTAAAAATACCCAGGGCTTATTGGGTGCATCTGATACTGAATATGACTGCTATTTTTAAATGTTGCTTCAGAAAGCAGGTGAGGCAACAGTGATTTTAATAGTGATTTTAATAGTGCTTAGATTTGCAAACACAGAATTCAGAATTAGGTTTCTAGAATTCAGAATTAGGTTTCTAGAATTCTGTGCTAAGGCATCCAAGCTGGCCATTCAGACTTCAGCTGACTTGGTTCAAATAGGATGGGCCGGAGATTAACTGAGAGACCTGCATTTCCTTGGCCTATTGTTGTGGTTGATGCTAGATTTAGGTAAACAAAGGAACTTCAGTGTTTAGGAAAAAAAAAAAAACTTTCTTATAATTAATTTTTACCACCCCGTCAATATATTAAGAGAAACTTTTCAGATGAACAGCCTGTGCTTTCAGTACCATTCAGTGCCATCTTAGGTGGTAAAATAGGTTTAAATTCCTTCCGTCGAGAGTTGTTGCCTCTCCTCCTGTTAACTTCCAAGTTCTGTTAGCTTATCCAAACTAATCACTCTGCTCTTATCAGAAATGACTAAAACGGCATCCATCTCACAAATGGGAGAAATGACGTAAAGCCCAGGAGAAGGGGCTCTCATCCATATAATTGCCAAAGTCAAACCCACACCATTTATTAATTCCTGTTGTGCCTCGGTTGAGAGAGTCCCAGGACCTACAACAGGCTGGAGAGAAGGAGAAAGAGAAAAGCTCGTGTCTTCCCATCCTGCTCTGCCCGGACCCGCGAGGGCACCCGTCGGCCATTTTGAAAAGTAGGAGACAAGACCACGGAAACGGAAGGGAATTGGGCCTCATGAGAGCGCAAGATGGAGGACGAGTTATTTAGAGGAGTTAGTCCATTATTAAACACCGAACAGCAAGAGGCCATGCTACTATGAGTCCCAATCTGAAATAACGATAGCATACAGTTTTTCGAAAAACTCACCTGTGACTCTTGAAAGTTTCCTGAAAAGACAACAGAAATGAATATTCTTTAGCAACTCAGATATCAGTAGGCAACTTTTTTTTTTTTTAAGCATGGCACCTGACATTTGTTTGTTATACAGGCAGAAAGCCTTGCTTTGGCTCACTCCCACCTTTGCTTTCTCATACCCAGTCAGGCCCTTTGACCCCTATTACAGGGACGGAGGCAGCCAGGTGAACAGAGAGGGGCCGCTGCAGGCTCCTCCCTGCCCACCACACCCCTCCCCACCCCAGGCCGCGGGGTTCCAGCTCCCACCCTTCTGGAACTCTTACTGCAAACATCCCTGATGGAAGGACCCTGAGGCAGGCTGAAGGGGAGGACGTGTTCTCAGAATCTAAAGGTGAAACTATGAACTGCTTTTTTTTCCCTCATAGAAGCATTGGAGTTGACTTCTGTTAGATTCTGTGGTGATGTATTTTGAGGCACTGGCTGGCCTAAGGTCTCAATGTTAAAAAGTGTGCTCTGGGAACAGCTGTTCTACCAAGCCATAAGTATTAGTTGCTCTGCTGCTGCTGCTGCTGCTGCTGCTGCTGGTAAGTCGCTTCAGTCACGGCTGACTCTGCGACCCCATGGACGGCAGCCCACTAGGCTCCCCTGTCCCTGGGATTCTCCAGGCAAGAACACTGGAGTGGGTTGCCATTTCCTTCTCCAATGCATGAAAGTGAAAAGTGAAAGTGAAGTCGCTCAGTCGTGCCCAGCTCTTTGTGACCGCCTGGAATGCAACCTACCAGCCTCCTCTGTCCCTGAGATTTTCCAGGCAAGGATACTGGAATGGGTTGCCATTTCCTTCTCCAGGGGATCTTCCGACCCAGGGATCAAACCCGGGTCTCTTGCACTGCAGGCAGATTCTTTACCGACCGAGCTATCAAGCCATAGCAAAACAAAACTAAGTAATAGTGATGTGTGATCAAATTGCTAAGTTGCTAAGTCATGTCTGACTCCTTTGTGACCCCACAGACTGTAGCCCACCAGGCTCCTCTGTCCATGGGATTCTCCCCACAAGTATGCTGGAGTGGATTGCCATTTCCTTCTTCAGGGGATGTTCTGGACTCAGGGATGATCGAACCCAGGTCTCCTGCATTGCAGGCAGATTCTTTACTGCTGAGCCACCAGGGAAGCCCCAAGTGATCAGAGTTTGAAAAACACTTCATTCTATACCTTTCCCTTTTAATATTCATAATGCATATTAGCATATGAAAGGTTCTGAGAAGTCATTAAAAAAAAAAAAAAAGAATCTGTTGACATTGCTTTCCCAGAGCTTATATAAGCAAAGAACTTCCACCCCATCTTGTCCAAGAAATCCCTCTTCACACTTTAGGCAGCCTGCTCTGTAGAGAGTCCACAGGATAGTTTCCATCAAGGGCATGACAGTAAATATTGTATTTCAAACTTTGAGTAGGGTTTTCAGATAAAAATGGGACACTGTTAAATTTAAATTTCTGATACATAGTGAATATTTTTTTTTTAGCAAATGTTCTCAACATGTCTTAAAAAGTATTGGTTGTATTGCCCTCATCTTTTTATTTGCTAAGTCTGGGATACTACATTGTATGCCAGACAGTCTCTGTGGCCAGTACCAGGCCTGCTGCTCTAGATGAGAAGCAGCCACAGACAAGGCACAAAGGCACAGGCATGGCTGTGTCCCAGTACAGCTTTACTTATCAACATGGAAACTGGAATTCCATCGCATTTTCTTGTGGCAGGAGATACCGTTTTTCTTTTGATATGTTTCCAACCATTTGAAGATGTAAAAGCCATGCTTCATTTGCAGGCTATACAAAATTTTCAGGCAGAGACTGACTTTAGCCCGTGGTTTGGCTATAGCTTGCTGTGGTATACAGTGCTTTCTGAATTCACAGGACTTAAACTTGTGGCTTTTTGTAAAACAAGTGATTGGAAAGTCTAGGTGTGCAGGTTGTCTGCATCTGGCTTAGGACTGATTCATCATCCAGCTGCTAGAGAACTAAGTATTGAGCTCTGCCAATGTACTTCCCCTGTTTCAGACTCACTTTTTTAAGCAGAAATCAGTATTGGGATGGCTCATATAGAAGAAAGTGGGGGCACCCTGGCTTAGGGGTTCCCCCAGTTTGGACTGGTTCTTAGCCCTTGATGTACTCATGCTCGCAGCACCTACAGAAAAACACAGCACATCAACCTGTACAGTTCTAGACTGAATGCCTAGACCAGCATTTTTACTATTTTAAAAAATTTAAGTGAACAAAATAAAAGAAAAACATCAATTTTAACAAGTTAAAAATTAAAAATAAAAAACTTCTAAAAAACTTACAACACACAGGAGCGGCTCTTTCCTTTGAAATGACTGACTTGCTTTTGTTCCCAGAGGCTTTGGCAAGACGGTGATCGAGTGTAGATTCTCCCACTGTTGGTTTGACTGCAAACCATTCTATAAAATACAAACACAACATTTTTTCTTAAAAATTCATTATGACTATTGTCAAAATACGACACTACAATTTTCATTTAAGCAGATTATGTAGACATCAGGGATTCCCTGGTAGCTCAAATGGTAAAGAGTCTGCCTGCAATATGGGAGACCCAGATTCTATCCCTGCATCGGGAAAATCCCCTGGAGAAGGAAATGGCCACTCACCCCAGTATTCTTGCATGAAAAATCCCATGGACCATGGACGGAGGAGCCTGGCAGGCTACAGTCCAATGGGGTCACAGAGAGTCAGACACAACTGAATGACTTCACTTTCACTTTTGTATCATATTCCTGAGAGTGGTGTGAATACATAGATTAATAGCCCTCTCCACCATGGTTCACATCTCTGATGCATGGAAGAGTTGCTTCAAAAAAGTTACTTTACAGACAGTATCCCTGTGTTCCTATTAGTCTTTTGATAAGCTTTTATTCAATAATAATATACATACAGAAAAATGAACAAATCATATTGTTACAGTTTGATGAATTTTCGGACTGAATACATACCTGGGTTGCCATCACCTTGATCCAGAAACAGTATAGTACCAGCACCCCCAAACCCCCTCATATCTCTCTATTGTTGTTTGGTTACTGTCATGTCTGACCCTTTGTGACCCCATGGACTGTAACCTGCCAGGCTCCTCTGTCCATGGGGTTTCTTAGGCAAGAATACTGGAGTGGGTGGCCATTTACTTCTCCAGGGCATCTTCCTGACCCAATGCGCTTCCTGACCCAGGGATCGAACCCTTGTTGGCAGGCAGATTCTTTACCACTGAGCCATCAGGGAAGCTCCAGAACTCTAAAAAGAAATCTTGACATCTATCATCATAGGTTAGCTTTACATGTTTTTATATTTCATATAAATAAAATCATACAGTATCTTTCATTTTGCAATTATTTTTATACTATAAAAATGGTGACAAAATTATTTTCCATGTTTCTGTTTCTTACTAATTCTATCAACTGCAGCACTTGGGCATCAGTTTCACTGTGCTTCCAAAGACCACTTACTCTTCTTAGCTCACCCTCACGGAGGCTAGAAGATGTGTGTGAGGTCATTTCTACTCATCAGCTGTGCCCTATGTGCGCTAAATACCACTCTGGACAGTAATATTGCACAAAACTGTTACAATCACTTTGGCCGCTTAAAATCAGCAGTCTCAAAAATCAACACAGATGATAAAAGAATTCTGTTCAATAATCTGAAGGGTTGAGGTGTCCATGGCTAAAGAGAAATTGTGTTCCAAAGCAAACAGGGATGCAGGTCAGTTTTGCACTAAAATGGACTTTTAAATTGAAGATTAAATGGAATTCCTACCAGATCCAATAAGTAGAAGTAATAGACAGATTAAATGTAAGCAAATATTAGGGACAAAAAATGATGCTTGATTTTGTGGTGTTAAAAAAAATAACTTGACAAAACTAAAATGCTGAACAACAAAAGAACTTAAGTAGGGGGACTTCCCTGGCAGTCCAGTGGTTAAGAATCTGCCCTTCTATTACAGGGAGCACGGATTCAATCCGGATGGAGGAATTAAGATACTGCATGTCTGTGCGGTGTGGCCAAAAATAAATAAATAAATATAAATAAAAGGGAGAAATAGCATCAACTTTAAAAAAAAAAAAAAAGAGAGAACTTAGAGAACTTAAGTGGGATGGGGACTGGCAGGGAGTGGGTAGTGTTCTAAGGTCCTTACAGTTTGAGGAAGAGAATAAATATATTACATTTAGACTAAGATCAATATGCATGTTAAAATTTCTGCGGTAGCACTAGAAAGAGTAGAAATTTGTAATTTTCCAAATTAGTAGTGGGGTCTTTGGAAAAAAGTTCAGTCCTAAAGAAGAAAAAAATAGGTAAGACAAAAAACAAGAAATAGAACACATTAAAAGCACAAAATAATATGATAGATATGAATGCATATATGAATGAATTAATAAAAGTCGCAGCAGCTGAAATTACAACAGTCCATGAATTGGGTACAGTGGCAGGCTTTTCTTTCACTTGTGTTCAAGTAGAGCCTTGTTAAGCTTGGAAGAACCCAATTGACTATTTCCAAGGAAAACTTACTTGGATTCAGTTTTCTGCTCAGTTTCCTTTGTAACATTTGTAAAAGGAAGAGGAACTCTACTTTAAGTTCATTGTTAAGTTTGTTGGGATTGCCTATTAGTTCTGATAGCCTAATGTTATCTTTAATAGACTTTGAAGCTGTCGACCTAGGGACCAGTGGCAACTGCATCTGGTAACTGTAGTCTGTGAAATTCACGAGGTCATCCTGGATACTTTTAATTCTGGAAAAAAAAAAATATTGTTGACAAATGCCATTTTAGTAATAAGATTTATATTACCAAAAGTTTCATATTAAATTATATTACTAGAAAATTCCAGATAACTCACTCTCGATGTGTTAACAAGGTGTACACCTCCTGTATCAGTATTTCAGGTACTCCGGCTTTACAGTGAATTGTTCCATGGATTAGTTCTTTAGGTAACTTAAGTTTTTTTCTTGCCAGGAACTTTAATAGTAGAAAGAGAATACTTTCATCATAAAAAGTTCTATAAATGTCTCCAATTACTGTGAATTCAATCTAGTCTCCCTGTAATCCTTAACTAATAGTTTGAGGTTTAATGTGATAATTATTAAAAGATATTATTACTCAGCAAGACAATCAACTATTATATCGCACTCCAATCTGAAATGAGTATGCCAAGTTTCATAGGTGACTCATGACATAAACCTTAGTAACCTTTTCAATACAAGGAAACAAGCTGCCAACCCAGCACATGGCCACACATGCATATACAGAGAAATCCAAGATCTCAGGAATACACCTCTTCAAACAAACTTCTCAACAGTTAAAAGTGTCAGTGATTGCTAATTTACCTTTTCCAACTGTGCCCAGTTATCCAACTTGACTTTTAAAGAAGTTCCATTTTTAAAGGATGACAATTTAAGGTCCCAGGGGTAATATGTAGTGAATATTTCTGCTATCAGGAAGCCATTTGAAAAATCCCTGTTCCATAGCGATAAGGAAATGAAATTAAGTGTAGTTATTTATACAATTTGTATTTATGGTTAATTAACACCACTTAAATATTCTATCCTGACAGCAGCTAACTTATGGAGCTTTCTTGGATCACTGCTCTAAGGAAGCCTGCTATGGAATAGCATTTGGGTAAGACTAGATACACCAAAGCCCGTGGCATTCCTTTTACAAAGCCCAAACCATTATTTTGTATTGAATATGCATTTTAACAAGATCCCCATGTGATACCTGTGTCCACTGAAAAGTTCAGGCATCTTTCTTAAGGAAAACTGAAATTAATAAGCCAGAGTCATTGCCTACAAAGTCATTATTTTTCTGGGATTTAGTTTGCATTCCCAGAAAAAATATTAACTGCCAGTTATGTTTAGCAAGAGAAATTGAAAGATGCTTGCTTCTTGAAAGAAAAGCTGTGACAAACGTAGATAGCATTCTTTGTTAAAAAGCAGAGAGCTCATTGTGACAAAGGTCTGTAGAGGCAAAGCCATGTTTTTTCCAGCAGTCATGTACAGCTGTGAGAGTTGGACCATAAAGAAGACTCAGCGCCAAAAAAAATTGATGCTTCGAACTGTGGTGCTGGACAGGACTCTTGAGAGTCCGTTGGACTGACTGCAAGGAGATCAAACCAGTCCATCCTAAAAGAAATCAACTCTGAATATTCATTGGAAGGACTGATGCTGAAGATGAAGCTCCATTTCTTTGGCCACCTGATGCAAAGAGCCAACTCATTGGAAAAGACCTTGATGCTGGGAAAAATTAAGGGCAAGAGGAGAAGAGGACAACAGAGGATGAGATAATTGGATAACATAACCAATCAGTGGGCATGAGTTTGAGCAAACTCCAGGAGCTAGAGGAGGACAGGGAAGCCTGGAACGCTGCACCCCATGGGGTGGCAGAGTCAGACACGACTTAGGGACTGAACAACAGCAGTGTTCAGCGAGGCTGCACTTAGCAACTTTTTTCAGTCCTTGATAACTCTCAAACTAGATGCAGTATCTAACAGAAAGTAAACTGATCCTCACTAATATAAATGTCCAATGTCCCTGAAGAAAGAGCCTGGACTTTTTTTTTTTAGTTACCAAAGTATTTTCTATTGGCTTAAGTAATGATTGATTGAAATGCTCCATCCTATTTTTTTAGGTCATCTCCCTAAGAGAGCAAGGAGTATGTGAGCGTGTGTGTGTGTGTGTGTGTGTGTGTGTGTGTGTGTGTGTGTATGAGTGTGTGTGTATATGAATGTATGTATGTATATGAATATATGTGTGTATGTGAGTGTGTGTGTGTGTGTGTGTGTGTGTGTGTGTGTGTATGTGTGGTAAGTGGGCGGGGGCGGGGGCAGTCCCTGGAAAGAGCCCCTGAGCGGATCCTGGGCCTGCTCTGCTGGGCCCTCAGCGCCCGCTAGGCGTCCGGGGGCCGGACCTGCTTCAGCACCTGCTGATGTTCCTGGGGAAGAAGGTGAGGTCGAGGCTCTGGAGCCAGCGCAGAACCGACCGAGACAAGCGGGAACTCTTCGGGGGATGAGGATAGACCAGACACTTCTTAGGCTTCTCTCCATTGGGAGCTGCTTGACATGGCAAAATTGACCGTGACTTAGGGCGGGCTGCCGCCGGCTGTGTCAAAAGCCCTTCTCCAGGGCCGGCGGCAGCCATGGCGCTTTCTGGGTTTCTATGGCAGCACCGGTAGGGGCGGGGCCTAGGCTGGGGCGGGGCCTAGTGTGGGCGGGGCCTCCGCGCGAACGCCCCGCCTCACGGGTCCTCCAGCTTGGGGTCCTGCCGCCCTGGGTTGGTGGACGCGCATCCCTGGTCCCACTGGGAAAGGAGTTGGTTCCAGGAGCTTAAACTTTGGGCGGAGCTTTCAATCTCCGTTTTACCCTTTAAGAAGTAACCGATTAGGAACACTCTCACTCCCATCTGGCTTTCCCCTAGAAACTGACATTTTGAATGTTGTGGTTCCTGTAGTCAAGCATTTTGAGGAGGTTGAGGACATTTCAGAAGACAAAGTGTTTTTGTTTGGAAAATGTAAACAATAGAGATTTTGTTGCAAACTGCCAATTGAAAAAAATCTTCAAATTAAGATGAATAGACGCTTAATGTCTACAAAATTTAATGTACCTATTTCCTTAATTATTACATTGTGTTCATAAAAATTGCATAATATTAGAAGGTAACTTGTAAATTAGATCATCACACTTCACAAGGATGTCTCAGTGTGCGTGATTCATTCATTCATTGGGCAAGTATTTACTGAATCCCTACTAGGCCCTGAGCTAGTCACTTGAGATTTATCAGTGAAAGATATAGATGAAAAAAGGATTGCAGACCAGGCACAATTATAAATTAAATATCTGCATATCAGAGTTATTAACACCCTTTAAAAACTTTTACAGTAAAAGATAAAATCAATGTGGTTCAAAGATACATGTTATTATGCAAGATAAAATATGGGATAGACGAGAGTAAAGCAATATTTTACTGAACATGTTTATTAATATAGTAAACCAATGTAAGTCTGTATATGGTGAAAAAGAAAACCAGAAATGGGGCTATACAAGTGTTTTTTCTTTGCCCAATATGTTTTTCATGGATAATTATTTCATTCAGTGAACTTCTTGAGGAGTTATTGTTCTGTTCTTTGCTGTGTACTAGATCACCACTATTCAATATGGTGGCCACTAGCCCCATGTGGCTGTTCAGATTTAAATATTAACAAATTAAAATAAAGTGAGTAACACTGGCTACATTTCAACTTCTCAGTAGCCACATGGGACTGGCTAGTGGCCACCACTTGGTACAGCATAGACACCACGCTGTCATTGCAGGAAGTTCCATTGGGTGGCTGTGCACTGGCTTATTTATAGAAGGTACAGAGATATAAATATCTGAAAAGCTCTGCCATGGTAAAAATATATTAGTATCAGGGAGGAAGCAAATAATTTGGCCTGAGGGAGTGTAGGAGTCCTCTCAGAGGAGGTGACCTCTGATGTGACTTTTATAAGGCAGTATTTTGAATCAGTTTAGACACAGGCTTTGGAGCACAAGCCCTATCTTTTATTCATTATGAGACTTATTATGTGATGAGTTATTTATTTTTATTTGTAAAAGATGGAAGTAAATAGGATATGCGTCACAGGGTTATGTTGGATTAAATCAATAAGTTAAATGAGTGAAAAGCCTGGAATAGTGTGCACACATCATAAGGGCTCAGTACATTTAAATATTTCTAAGATGATCATGGAAATCTGTGGACTGAAGAGGAATGGGGACAGCTTCACACGGAGTTACTAATGTGAGCAGAAGCAGATGATATCATCTATGATAACCTCAGATATGCAGATGACACCACCCTTATGGCAGAAAGCGAAGAGGAACTAAAGCGCCTCTTGATGAAATTGAAAGAGAAGAGTAAAAAAGCTGGCTTAAAACTCAACATTCAGAAAATGAAGATCATGGCATCCGGTCCCATCACTCCATGGCAAATAGATGGGGAAACAATGGAAACAGTGAGAGACTATTTTCTTGGGCTCCAAAATCACTGCAGATGGTGACTGCAGTCATGAAATTAAAAGATGCTTGCTCCTTGGAAGAAAAGTTATAACCAACCAAGACAGCATATTAAAAAGCAGAGACATTACTTTGCCAACAAAAGTCTGTCTAGTCAAAGCTATGGTTTTTCCAGTAGTCGTGTATGGATGTGAGAGTTGGAGTATAAAGAAAACTGAGCACCGAAGAATTGATGCTTTTGAACTGCGGTGTTGGAGAAGACTCTTGAGAGTTCCTTGGACTGCAAGGAGATCCAACCAGTGCATCCTAAAGGAAATCAACCCTGAATATTCACTGGATGGACTGATGCTGAAGCTGGCCACCTGATGCGAAGAACTGACTCCCTGGAAAAGACTCTGATGCTGGAAAAGATTGAAGGCGGGAGGAGAAGGGGATGACAGAGGATGAGATGGTTGGATGGCATCACCGACTCAATGGACATAAGTTTGAGCAAGCTCCGGGAGTTGGTGATGGACAGGGAGGCCTGGCGTGCTGTAGTCCATGGGGTCGCAAAGAGTCGGAGACGACTGAGTGACAACTGAATGTGGCGTTTCCTTTGCCGAGCTGTATTAAATTCTGCCACTAGGGGGAACTAGAGAGAGAGAGAGAGACCTGGAGGCCAGAGGAAGGGAGAACTGCTGTTTGGATGAAAGTCACCAAGGCAACAAAGCGTCACCTGTCAGTGGCAGCTGGTGCCAGTTTCCAGTTTTTGTTCCCACTCCTGGAGCAGGTTTCATCGTACTCTCTTACAGGTTTCAGCAACCACTGACAAGTGGTGGCACTCAGAAGTCTGAGCCCCAGGTTCTACTCAGATCCCTGCTCTAAGTTCCTCAAGAATCAGCAGCCGCTGTGTTCTCTGCCCCTTCAAAGAGTCAGTCTGTAGGGCTTTCCCTCGAAGTTCAAGGGTCTCAGAACTCCTGCTGCTGCTAAGTCGCTTCAGTCGTGTCCGACTCTGTGCGACCCCATAAGGCGGCAGCACACGGGCTCCCCCATCCCTGGGATTCTCTAGGCAAGAACACCGGAGTGGGTTGCCGTTTCCTTCTCCAGTGCATGCATGCATGCTAAGTCGCTTCAGTCGTGTCCGACTCTGTGCGACCCTAGGGACAGCAGCCCACCAGGCTCTCCTTCCACAGGATTCTCCAGGCAAGAATGCTGGAGTGGGCCACCATTTCCTTCTCCACTCAGAACTCCTGCCCCTTCCTTTTGCCCTCCCTCTAGCACTAGAGGTCTGGCGACAACAGAGGATGAGATGATTGGGTGGCATCGCCGACTCAATGGACATGAGTTTGAACAAGCTCCGGGAGGCAGTGAAGGACAGGAAAGCCGGGCGTGCTGCCGCCCACGGAGTCCAAATAGTCATGGTATGACTGAGCAACTGCAACAACTAGAGGTCTGTCTCTGTTAATTTAATCGTCTCATTTTCATTGTTTAGCTCGTCAGTATCCATTTAACCATTTCCTGATGTTAAATTACTGTTGAATTCATGAAGTTACTTCTGTTTCCCTGATGAATGATGCCTGGAGTGTGGTCTCCCTCTACCACTGGCTCATCTACATCTCACTAAGGCAGCTGAAGAAGCTGCTACTCCTATTCATCAGATCCATGGTATCACGAATAAAGTGGACCAGCCGGATGTCCTGGGGGATGTTAAGATACTCAAAAACTTCTGCTGATCTTGTGGCAGAGAGCCAGAAAATTGATTTGACCTAAAGCAGGATGATGAACTTGCCCTACTGCTCCTGCTCGAAGAAAGCAAGCTGCTTTTTGTGGTTCTTGCAGATTGTTACAGAGGAGAGAAAGTATCAGATCAATAGCAGGATAACAGTTGCTAGGGACTATGGCACTTTATTCCAGTAAAGAGCCCTCAGACAGAAGAGCAGCTGTGACTGAAGTTACCTCCTGATGAAGTTCAGAAACCTGGAGTCATCCTCCAAGTCCCAGCCAACTTCCCACACGAGCCCAACAGCTATCCAAGTCAATAATTGTTGACCTCTCATATGTCAAAAGAAAATTCAGAGAGCTTACTTGATATGAGTATTTTCTTGATCGAGAAGCAAACTTGTCAGACAGGGAGAATTGCAGCAGAAGAAGCTTAGAAGCTGACTTTCAGCAATTATAGTGCAGTTTTAAAGTATGTTTGTGTGAGTACAGTCAGCCCTCAGACCCATGGCTTCCATAACTGTGGATTTAACCTGGCTCAGATAGAAAAATGTTAGAAAACACAATTCCAGAAAGTTTGGAAAGACAAAACTTGAATTTTTCTCCTGCCAGCAACTATTTACACAGCGTTTGCATCGTATTAGGTATTATAAGTAATCTAGAGATGAGTTAATGAATACAGCAGGGTGTGCATAGCTTATAAGCAAATTCCACACCATTGTTAATAAGGACCTTGAGTATCCTGGGATTTTGGCATCCTCAAGCCTTTAAGGGGTGACGGTGCACTGTTTTCTATTGTGACTGGTTACTGGGAACTTACACTCCTTTTCCTTGATTGTAGCCCACTAGCTAGGAAGCTGTAAGCTCTCATTGATAGGAAGAAAGCTTAAAGCTTTATTTAAGGTTGGAATCAGCATCTGGGGACATCGGGACAGCTTAGGTTTTAAAAGTGCAGTGGGAATTTGGTCTGGCGGGATTGTCAAGCTGTGGTCTCAGCTTTGATTTCTCTGTGCCACACCTCTCTTCCACGGTGAAGGTGACGGGGCGCAGACAGGGGGGGCTGACTGTGTTCTGCTCAGCCAGGGGCATCTGTGCTATACTGGGTATAACCAGACCCCCATCCCACCCCGTCGGCTTCTGCCCACAGGGAGGGGAAGTGTCCGTCTCCTGAGTCATACAGAAGGATCTCTTGATTCTCCTCCTGTGCCCTCCAACCTGGACTCTGTCCATATTGAAGTGACATTCGATAAAGCACCTCAGGTTATCCCTCTAGTTCTTTTAATTGGACAAGAATTACCTGAGAAAGTTCCACGTGGCTTACCTGTGGAGTCCTATCCCCAGGTCACAGGTGCGAGGCCTTGCACCAAGGCCTCAGACGTGGAGCCCAGAGCCAAGGTCACCCCTGGAACTGACCGAGCCCCATTGGAACTGCTGCCAAGCCCCCTGATCCTTACCGGCCATCTTCCTGACCTCAAATTAGGTAAAAACGCCCACCATGGCCCCCTAACCAGTCACCTAATGCCACCCTTCCAGCAGGAATTTTCTCTGTCTTGAAGCTATAAAAATTGGCTACTAACCTATGAAAAGCATCAACCAGGAGGTCGGCCAGCTGTGCTCACAGCACCCACATTATCTCCGCTCTTTGGTTCTTAAACCCACTCCCTTCTGCAACATTCTGTGTCTAAAAATTCCTTTCCAATCCGTGCTCGGACTGCCACATCACCCAAAGATGAAAACGTCTCTCCACATGGATGTTAGTCACTGGAGTATTTATAGTGTCACAGCAGAATCTGCACAGAATCGGAACAAAACTGTGGGGCCCACTGTTGAAAACTTAAGCTTTCAAGATGACCATTAAGCCAAGCATGAGATGCCGTGAGTGTGGAACTGTGGAACAGAGTCGAACCCAACGTTCCTAAAGCTGGCATATGTGGCTGGGTTGACCATGTACTTTTCCTCCTATGCATAACTCAGGAAGAAAGTTCGTGAGGTTCCTTTTAATACCTTCAGTTTTTTGTTTTTGTTTTTGTTTTTGTTTTTTTAAGGACATTGTAACAGAGTCCAAAATTACTGCTTCCCTTCCCCCAGACTGAGACCATTAAATTGAGTCCTTCCTTTCAAAGTCATTTCGTGCCTAAGGCCTTATGCCTTCTTGTACATAATGGATATGGATCTGCATAATAATTTGAAACATAAAAATGTAAAATGCTGACTTCACTTTGAAAGGGAGGCCTCAAAAATTATGAGCTAGTTAGGAAAATACTTCTCTTCCTCCTTATGTGTTTGAATGGTCTTGTCCCTGAGAATTAATATTTGTCCTTGGGAAGTGTAGAACTGTGTGTGTTTGTGTTTAACTTACCCTCTGGGCAGTGCTAGGTCCAGAAAGGACAGATTCAGAGCTGAGGCGCACCCTCATGCTCTGGGGGTCAGTCACTGCTCCGGGGGAAGGGGGACCAGTGGTGATGGAACCCCTCCTCCTTATAATGGGGGGGTGGAGTTGGCAATAAGAGGGGCAGCTATTGGAAGACTGAATCCCTGCCCCGGACAGAACTGCCTTCACTCTCAGTAGTCCTGGGTTCCCTGAAGTCCAGGGTCTGAGAGATGGTGGCAAGTCCCAAATGCCAGCTTGTCCTTTTTGAGGAAGGGGACAAGCTAAGAATCCTGCACTGGGCACAAGAATGAATGATACGGAGAGATGGAGTCACCATTCTCCCCTGCCAAAGGAAAAAAAAAACCAAACTCTTTAAAAACTCAGATGAGAAGGCAATGGCCCCCCACTCCAGTACTCTTGCCTGGAAAATCCCATGGACGGAGGAGCCTGGTGGGCTGCAGTCCATGGGGTCGCTAAGAGTCGGACACGACTGAGTGACTTCACTTTGACTTTTCACTTTCATGCATTGGAGAAGGAAATGGCAACCCACTCCAGTATTCTTGCCTGGAGAATCCCAGGGATGGGGGAGCCTGGTGGGCTGCCGTCTATGGGGTCGCACAGAGTCGGACACAACTGAAGCGACTTAGCAGCAGCAGCAGCGGGGTGTTAGTTCCGTCTCGTCTCTGGGTGAAGAAGGATCAGAAACAGGGTTTTCTGCACGCCTTTATTCCTTGGTCTAGTGCAGGATGCTGGCACCACATTGCCCTATCCTCCAGCCCAGCCTCAGTTCCCCCCACCCCCCGGGGAAGAAACCCTGTTCCACCTTCTGCACATTTCATAGATTATCTGCCTGCACGCCTCACTCTGATGAGGTATGATTTTGACAAGAGATGACCCGGGGAGATGGATCTTCCCGACCCAGGAATCAAACCTGGGTCTCCTGCCTTATAGGCAGATTCTTTACCAACTGAGCCACCAGGGAAGCCCTGAGGGGGAAACGGTCTTCCTGTGATGGAGCTGTCCTGACAGCGAATGTCCTGACTCGTTGCGTCTCCCACCCTGCATCCAGGAAATCCTCTCCTGGTTGTTACCAGGGCCTGTGCCCCCCAGAAACATGGCCTTTCTCTCCTTGAGCCTTTGGGAACCTTCATGGTCTGAGGGGTGAGTCACTGGCATGATCCGTTTATGCTGGGACTCAGAAACACTAAACTCTCCTGTTTCTAGCAGGCGGACCTAATCTGCTGCTCTTGTATGACACAGAATGAATGTTTCCATTTGCCATAGCAATTCCAGTAGATGTTTCATTTTATATATTTAGGTCATTTATTTTCCCCAAAGGGCACCCTTTTTTTTGTTGTTGTTGAAGCCCTAGAGCAGATGGAGAGGTAACAAGGCCTGAATTTTGTGAACAAAATTCGCTCCCAAAAAAGACTGAGAATGATTGTTAAGGCTTTTAATAGAGAGGGCAAATCTTAAACCAAGACACTTTCTTACAAATAAGAAAGTAGAGAAACTAGAGTAAAAAGGTGGGAATAACCCAAGGGAGTGGATCATTTGTTTGAATTGTTGGTAGTAAATGGAGAACCACTCACCTGGGTTCAGGCCTGTCTAAGGAAACACAGTGGATACTCTTAGACCTTTTCAGAAGAGGCCATCCTTTCACACTGTGTTTCTATTTACTGATTTCTGAGCATCTGTACTCTGTGGTTACAACAATAATAGAAAGTAAATACTTTTTTCCTACAAAAATAAATGTGTTCAGCAGTGCTTTACTCCAGCATTTATTTCACCATATTTCTTTAATCTCGTTATCAGATACAGATGGTCCCCGATCTACTGGTTTTTCGACTTTAGGATGGTTTGAAAACCATATGCCTTCGGTAGAAATCGTGCTTTGAGGGCTGCATCTGGGTCTTTGTCCCAGGCCAGTGGTAGACGGTCCCAGCAGATTTCTTGATGCTGGGCAGGACCCTACTGCTCCCAGGCAGTCCCCTGACTACAGAGCAGAGCAACTGATACATGTATAACCATTCTAGACCCAGACAACTGCCTGCTTTTCACTGTCAGTACAATATTCAGTCAACTGCATGGGATAGTCAATGCTTTATTATAAACTAGGTTTTGTGTTGGATAATTTTGCCTAACTGTAGGCTAATGCACGTGATCTGAGTACTTTTAAGGTGGGCCAGGCTGAGCTCTGATGTTCCATGGGGAGGTGTATTAAATGCAATTTTAACATATGATATTTTCCAGTGGTCATGTATGGATGTGAGAGCTGGACTGTGAAGAAAGCTGAGCACCGAAGAATTGATGCTTTTGAACTGTGGTGCTGGAGAAGACTCTCGAGAGTCCCTTGGACTGCAAGGAGATCCAACCAGTCCATCCTAAAGGAGATCAGCCCTGGGGTTTCTTTGGAAGGAATGATGCTAAAGCTGAAACTCCAATACTTTGGCTACCTCATGCGAAGAGTTGACTCATTGGAAAAGACTTTGATGCTGGGAGGGACTGGGGGCAAGAGGAGAAGGGGAAGACAGAGGATGAGATGGCTGGATGGCATCACCGACTTGATGGACATGAGTTTGGGTGAACTCCGGGAGTTGGTGATGGACAGAGAGGCCTGGCGTGCTGCGATTCATGGGCTCGCAAAGAGTTGGACACGGCTGAGCGACTGAACTGGACTGAACTGAACTGAACTGATTTTCACCTTATGATGGGTTGATGAGGAGGCAACCCCATACTAAGTATGGTATAGGACTATCTGTAGTATTTTTTTATTTTGCCTTTGTAGAATATTGTCCTTGGACCTTTACACATGTATGTAAAAATATTTTGATTAGAGGAACTTCACAGTGTCAGGCGGCATTATGCTGCTCTAACTGCTTCTGATACAGTGATTTGAAAACCAGTAGTAAATAAGACTGGTTCAAATGTATTCTTCTTAACGGCTGAGTAATACTCCATTGTGTATATGTACCACAGCTTTCTTATCCATTCATCTGCTGATGGACATCTAGGTTGTTTCCATGTCCTGGCTATTATAAACAATGCTGCGATGAACATTGGGGTACATGTGTCTCTTTCAATTCTGGTTTTCTCAATGTGTATGCCCAGTAGTGGGATTGCTGGGTCATAAGGTAGTTCTATTTGCAATTTTTTAAGGAATCTCCACACTGTTCTCCATAGTGGCTGAACTAGTTTGCATTCCCACTAACAGTGTAGGAGGGTTCCCTTCTCTCCACACCCTCTCCAGCATTTATTGCTTGCAGATTTTTGGATCGCAGACATTCTGACTGGTGTGAA